>NW_012141080.1:3154820-3171589 GCF_000956105.1 Propithecus coquereli
ATTTTGCTGAGAGGTATATAGGAGTAAATGTGAGCAAAAATATGTATAACAAGGCATACAAATGTAAATGGAAAGTAAATAGATACTTCTCAAGGAAAGACACAAAAAATTTATTTTCTGCTCTGTTGTGCAAATCAAAATAAAATTCTGTAGGTACTAGGATTGATTTATTTTCTTCACAAAAGAATAATGTTTGGGGTGTGAATATATTTGTATATATGTGTTTGTAAGGTTTCACAAACTCTCGTTTCATTTGTGTGAAACCGCTACACTTGCCTTTTCTTGATCAAAAACTTCCTTCGGGGTGTTATTTTGCTGCTTTTCCTGAGCTTTTTCACCAATTAAGAAATTAAGCTTCTTTGATTTAAATTATGGAGGAAAAGAAAGAGCCATGGGCAAACAGGAAATGCTGTCTTTCAAAAACAGAAACATTGGTGGAATGGTAGCATAGATGATTAGTGAAATTTTATTTCAAGCTATTATAGTACTGTTTTTTTTAATTTGTAGTTCATATTATTTCACCAATAAAGAAAATGAGACCTTAAAATGTTTAAGTGGATTTCATATGATGCCCAAATTCAGTAGTGTGAGAATATCGGTGACATTCAAATCTTCTCTGGATTTGAATTTCCTCTTCTCTAAAATGAAACAGGGAAAATGCATCAATAGATGACCTCATCTATTGAGGTCATCCAACCTCCATCAAACAGCTGAGAATCATGGACTTATATTTTAATATTACATCGATGACTTTATAAATGAAAATATGCTTTAGGATATTTTCATTGTCAGACCTACTTATAGTCCTTTAGAGGGAATATTATTAAATACTTGTGACGATGCTGAGAAGAGGCATTCCTCTTTTTCTTATGATTCTATCTTCTCCCTGATCCTGGTCATGGATGATCCCATAGGGATGGGCGCCTGATCAATGTGGCCAACTCTTTGCCCTTTGTTATTTATTTTTGTTCTGTGAACCTGCTAGGGGGTAACCACAGAAAACCCACCTACAGGGAAGCAGAGAGGGGAACATATTCACAGAAGTGGAAGAAAGAGACCCCAAGGCTCTGGATGGACTGGGCAGGGAGCAGAGCTGCCTCAGTCCCAGTGTATCCCTGTTTCCAGGAACAGACCACGCAAGGCCAGGAAACACTCTGTATTCTGTCATCCTTGAATTTCACACATGCTCCTTACCATAAAGATTTTCTTCACTGTACAGAATCCGGGTAGAATTGCAGTCCTCCTTTTACTAGAACTAAGACGAAACCCTCAAAAATGTTTCATTGGTAAGTTTTATATTCAGTGAACAAAAATCAATTGGAAAATAAATTACAGATTCATTAATTATTACTTTCTGCAACGCATTTTGATGAAGACCTCATATGTTTCAGGCATTTTCAGAGGGTCTGTGTTTAGAGCAATAAACAAAATGGACAAATATCTTTGTCCTCATGAAGCTTGCACTCCAATAGAAGAGACAGTTCATAAATGAGAAGAATAAACAAAAAAGTGAGAGATGTTATTGATATATCTTCTAGAGAAAAATTGGGGAGAAGACAGTAAAATCTAGGGGGAGGTTTGCAATATTTGATAAGGTGTTCAGAGGAAACTTTATTTTACAAAATGGCACTGAAGTTGAGTGAATGAGCCAAGGGGACAGCTGATGACAGAATACACACAAGAAGAACAAGGAGGAAACAGGATTTTAGGTGGGTGCAGTCCCAGCAGGTGGATTCAGGTGGATTTTAGGTGGATACAGGCCCAGCAGGTTGGTAGAACAGCGAGATGATACAGTGGCAAGCTAGAGTGAGGTGAGCGAGGGGAAAGTAGGATACTAGAAATCACAGAGGTAACAGGAACCTGGATTATGTAGAACTGTTTCCAGTTCTCTTAATTAAAAATAAAAACCTCAACTTTATTGGCAATAACGGCCAAGAAATTATGCACAGACTGGTATTATCACTTGCTGCTGAGCACTCAGATTGACATACATTCCTTCTTGCTCACCTGCGTTGGAGAGAGCATAGGAAAATTAAAAATGCTATTGGATTCAATCCTGGTTATCCCATCATCACGTGATGTAAAGAGCATAATTACTTTATAGGCTTTGGAGTTTTTGTGAAAATTAATGATAGGGGATTGCACAAATAGCTTAACTTCCAACATAAGAGTTCATGATTCTTTGACTTACATCAGCGTTTATTAATATGGATCTATGGGCTATTAGTCAAGGCTCATTTGGTTACGAAAAAAAAAACTCATTTCAAAACTAACTCACTATAAAATACAAACTATGATAAAGAGAGGCCACAGGACTAATACTCACTGGGTGCTTCATTTGTGTTACATGCAGGAAGCAAGGGGCAGAACTCAGATTCTCAGAACTCAGAGACAGCTGTCTCCACCCTCTGTAAGCTGCCTTCCTTCTCTCTCCCGGATTTTTCTATGATATGGGAGGCTCGGCCTTGGGTAGCTTCCAGAACACATCCCCCACAAGGAGGAACCTCTATTCCACAGGAAGAAACAAGGAGTGGACAGGATTTTAGGTGGATGCAGGCTCAGCAGGTTTGTCCGACAGTGAGATGATACAGTGACTAGTTAGAGTGAGGTGAGCGAGGGGAGAGTAGGATAATAGAGATCACAGAGGTAATAGGAAGCCAGATTATGTAGAACTGTTTCTAATTCTCTTAATTAAAAAAAAAAAGAAAGAAAGAAATACCCAAAACTTGATTGGCAAAAAGGAACAAGAAAAACCTGGGGCTGTAGCACTTGATCCCTCTTCTGGCCAATTCCTAGAAAAAGCATATCATTAAAGGTGTGGGAAAGAGTTCCAATTTCTCCACACCCTTGCCAACACTTGTCTTTTGTATTTTGGATAATGGTCATCTTGACAGGTGTGAGGTTTTGAGTTAGTTTTGATTTGCATTTTCTAACAATTAGCCATGTACCTGTTAGCCATTTGTATGTCATCTTTGGACAAATGTCTACTCAAGTTCTTTGCCCATTTTTAGCCAGGTTATCATTATTATTATTTTGCTATTGAGTTACTATTGAGTTCCTTATATATTTTTGATATTAATCTCTTATTAGATTATGGTTTGCAAATATTTTCTTCCACTCTTTAGGTTGCCTTTTCACTGTGTCATTTCCTTCGCAGAATCCTTGGCTTTGATGTAGTTCTAGTAGTCTAATTTTGCTTTTGTTGTTTTTGGTTTCATATCCAAGAAATCATTGCCAAGCCCTTACCCTATGATCCAGCAACTCCACTTCTGTACATATATCCAGAAGTATTGAAATCAGGATTTTGAAGGGATAGCTGAACTCCCGTAGTCATTGTCCCATTATTCACAACAACCAAGATATGGAAACAACCTAAATGCCCATCAACAGATGAATGAATAAAGAAAATGTGGCATATACACAAAATGGAATGTTTTTTTCAGCCATGAAAAAGAAGGAAATCTTTCCATATGCTATAACATGGATGAACCTGGGGGACATAACACTAAGTGAAATAAGCCAGTTACAGAAGGGCAAATATTGTGTGATTCTACTTGTAAGTTAAATAGTCAAACTCATAGAAATAGAGTAGAATGGTGGTCCTTAGGGGTTGAGAGGGGTAATGGGAGCTGCTTTTAAAAGGATATAAAGTTTCAGTTATGCAAGACGAGTAAGTTCTAGACACCTGCTGTACAACATTGTACCTGTAGATAATGGTATTGATTGTGTCCTTGCAAATTTATTAGAGGATATTTCTCATGTTAAATGTTCTTACCACAAAAAGTGGGGTGAAGAGGGGAAGTGCTCCTTAAAATGGAAGAGAGAGGGTATTCTCATCAGAGGGGAAAATTCAGTAGTCTCCACTGTGATTCACGGGGGATGTTTCAAGACCCCCAGTGGATGCGTGAAACCACGAATAATACCAAAATAATTATTTTTTTTCCTGTATATACATATCTATGATAAAATTTAATCTATAAATTATGTACAGGAAGAGATTAACTAATAATAAAATAGAATAATTATAACAATATTAAGTATTAATAAAAGTTACATGAATGGGGTGTCTCTCTTCCCCCTCCTCCTCCTCAGAATATCTTATTGTACTGTACTCACCCTTCTTCTTGTGATGAATAAGGAACAGAGAAGATAGCATAAGATTTTATGACGCTACTCAGAGCAGCATGCAATTTAAAACTTATGAATTGTTGATTTCTGGAATTTCCCATTTATTTTTGGACCATGGTAGACCATGGTTAACTGAAACTATGGAAAGAGAAACTGCTAAGGGGGGACTTCTGTCCATGGAGTTAGGGTTAGGGTTAGGGTTGTGGTTACTTCTCTTTTGCCGTATCCAAGCAGATGGGCTTCACAGGATCGTTGTGAATCATCCATAGTTGAATATAATCCTATAATTTTATAATTTTATGTGTATATGTTCAATTCTATGAAGAAATCTTTTTTTTTTTTCCTCAAAAGGAACTGAGATTTTAAAATCCCTGGGTTATTTATTTTTTTCCTACATAGAATGGAGATAGATAGGGGAAAAAAGTCTCCTTTGACTCATAGAAATGGGATCTGGAATTTAGTTCAAACCATGTATTTTACCAGTAAGTGCCAATGGGCAAGTAACAAACTTCATCTGGGAAAGGGGCAGCAATGCGCAACCTGGAGTCAGCCAAGGTAGCAGGCGCTGCACATAAGGTGTGCTTTCGGGAGCGTTTTCGCTTTATGTCGCTGATCCTCATGACCACCCTGTGAGGGTAGCAGTGGCTGACTTTCAGAGGAGGAAACTAAAGCAGAAAATGTTTGTATTTGTCCATATGAAAAATATTTAGAGTGGTTAAGTATACACTCATTATATTTTTGTTTATTGTGGTATATGGTAAAATTTACATAGAATAAAATTCTCACGTTTTGTATATACAGTTATATGAGTTATGACACATGGGAATAGTCATGTAACATCACCACAGTCAAGAAGTTTAATATTTGACATCACCCCTAAAGGTTGCTCCATCATCAACTAACCTCACTCCCAGTCTCTGACTGAGATCAATCTGATCAATCTGATCTCTGTCCCTGTTCCCAGAGTGTCACATAGGTGAAAGCACATGCTGTGTAGACTAAGTCCAGCTTCTTTCATTCAATGTGAGGCCTTTGAGATGTATCTAAGACAGTTGTGTGTGTCAAGATTTCACTCCCACATATCGCTGAGTAGTGTTTGTATAGATGCCGTCAAACATTGTATATGTTATGATGTATATATGCACCATAATTTGTCCACTCACCTATTGAGTGACTTTTGAGTTGTTTTCAGCTTTTTGAAATTTACAAATAAAGCTGCAATCAACATTCCTGTTAGGTTTTTATATGGATATATATATTTTTTTCTTGGGTGAATACTTAAGTGTGGCATTGCTGGGCCATGTGTGTAGAATATGCCGAACTCTTTTATAAGGCAGCTGTATCATTTTGCATTGCTCCAGCTTACAATATATGAGAGTTTCAGTTGCTCCATATCTTTGCAGTATGTGGCGTTGTCAGGTTTTTTAGTAGATTTGCATAATTAGCTAATAACAGAAATTTTGACTTCAAACGTAAGCCTTTTGACTGTGGATGAACTAAATGGGATAATGAATTTGAACGTGGTTCTGTGTTGATAGAATTATATAAAGGGTTTTTGCATGTACTCGCATGGGATCTCTGATAATGGATTATAGGGTATTACTCATTTATCAAAATACAGAAGATCAGATTAGAAAAGTCACCATATAGGTTGTTTGTGCTGATTTTATTTAATCTGCTGCCTCATGTCAGAATAAAACTTGTCTTTAATCACTGTCATTATCAGCAGAATTTGGGAAACTTAAGCTTTAAGAATTCAGAAATGAGCAATTTCACTTTGGGCATAATTTACCCACATCATCCTTAGAAGAAGGAATGACGATGAAGCTCAAGGCAGATTTCTCCTACTTTGGTGACCTGGTACTAGAAAATAAGAAGCTGAATGCATCCCGCTGTGTTTATCCATGACCATTTACTGAAGGTCCTCTCTTTTCAAAGTGCAATGAGCATTGCCATGGCAGGAAAGAGGGACTTTCTCCTCCCTCTGGTCACAGATGTGCCCTGGGGACAACCCTGTGTCACCCACCGTGTAAAATTACTTTTGCCCTTTCTAGATTTCCAGGAAAGAATAATTGATGGCCTTTGCCACTGCAGATCTTTGTGTAAGCAAGAACTATTTTGAAATTCCTTGTTAACAGAAATTCTTCTTTGAGAAGCGGAAGATGTATGGTGTTGAATACCAAACAGATGCTTGAGGAATGAGCCTCTCTCACGCCGTGTTTCATCCTGCTGCCAATGATTTTTGTATATGGTCTCTTAGGAGTTTCATGTTATTATATCTTCTTTTCTTTTCTCTCTTTCTCCTCTAGATTTTTCTTATTCCCTTGAAGTAGTATCCTCTTCTATCTCAGTGAGACTAGATTATAACCATTTCCTAAAACATGCTTGTGTTTCGTATGAGAAAATTATCTCAACTAATGATCTATTACCAGTGAGATGAAAGACAATCCTAAAAACTGTTTTCATTTGTTTCACAGTCTTTTCATTCAAAATGTCTCAGCTTATTATTTCTTGAAATATTGCCACATTGTATTAGTTTCATATTATTTTATATGTGAAGAAATTGCTATTTACATACGCTGTGTAAGCTAAGAGGACATTCAGCATTTCTTCATTGACTATGTTCTTTAAAAGAAGTAACTGCACATATAGTAGAATTTACCATGGTTTGGGGTTTATATCATATGCCAAAGAGAAAACAATACCCAATTTTATGCTAATATTAGCCATTGATTCTACTTTACTCTTCATAGTTTAATCCATTCAACTATCAGGCATTTCTTAGTGACTTTTCCTCTGACTCAGCTCTTTAATATTTTTTTCCTATAAAGATTCAATTTCCATTCCCACTCTTAACTTTTTCTCCTTCTCCTCCTCTTCCTCTTTTATTTTTGCAAAAGTCCCATTCAAGAGGAGCAAAGTTAAAGAATAATTATTAAAGTAATAGTCTCTGAGGCAGGAGGTACCTGGTTCTCAGTTCTAATCCTACCACTTCTAGCTATATAACATTGAGAAAGTTATTTAATTATGGTTTTCCAATTTGGAAAAGTAGGTTAGTAAAAGTGCACCTAATGCACTGGGTATTTGCAGATTAAATGAGTTAATACATCAAACACGTGGTTCATTTCCTGGCATGTGGTCAATGCTGTGCTACTGTCTGTTACCAGTTTAAGTCAAGTTTCCATGCAGAGTAGCACAGCTCTTCCTTTTTTGTACTTTTAGAGTTCTGTTGGTCTCTAGGCACCTAGGTTCTCTTCTTATATCCATGAGGACATGTTAAATATTTTATGAACAAAAATAGTTTCTTCCAAAAAGAATTCCTGATGTTAGATCATCAAATGTATTTATTACTTTGTTAAGGATCCATCTCCTCCACTGTACTGGCCAAGATAAATATCAGTATTTATTATTTGACGTTTGTTTGTGACAGCAGTGAGGAGAACTAACCCTTAGTGCTAACTAGCAATTGAGAACCAGGTATTGGAATAAATTATTGACATATCATTTTTGGATATCATTTTAGAGAACAAAATAGGGATCAGTGCCAACAGGATGTTTAAAGGAAATGCTCACTGGGGCATTTCAGATTTCAGATTTTTGGATTAGGAATGAATGTTCAAGCAGTAAGTGTAATGAAAATATTATAAAATCTGAAAAAAATCAAAAATCTGAAACCCTTCTATTCCCACAGTTCGGATGAGAGTTACTCAACTTGTACGTAAGTTTTAGAGAATTCTCTCAGGGTTGTATTTGGTATAAACTTGAAAAACCGTTTTTGATCAGGTCAGTAGTTGCTTTAAAACGTGTCTTGACAATATGGATTTACCTTCGCAGCGGTATTTCCAAAATACAAAATGTTTGAAACTAGAAAACTATACTATTTTTTTAAGCTTCAATTTCTGTCTCCTATCTGATTTTTCATTCCCGTTATTGGCATTAAAATGACGTCATATGCAATCCACGTTCTGCAAGTGTAAATACAAATAAAACCTCAAAAAAATGTATCATGGCTCACTGAACCACAAGGAAATGTCTTCTTTCTTTTTGATATTAATATTGTAACAAATTAATTGTCAGTCATTTGCCTAACATATCTTCTCTACATTAATTCATAAGTGATTCATTTGATCCTCTCCTGTCTTTTTAAAATTTTTTTTTAGCTTATTTTTATTCATGGTATTTGTTGTAGGTGTGATTGGTGCCCTTCCAGGTTGCCAGGACTCCCCTCCCCCAACCACTCTTGTTTTAGTCACAAGCTTCAGGCATGCCCACCTGCTCTCTGGGTATTACCCTCAAATGGGAGCTACTCCCCTTCCAGGAAGTTAATTCTGTTAATCTTCATAACAATATGATCTTGATATGTCTTGACACGTGGATATGCTGCAGAGAGTCACTTTGGTTCATTATATTCATGACATTAATCTGTTGAACAAAATGAAGCAAATACCCTAGATGCATTTCCCCTGTCTGGTTTTGACTCTAAATGGCAATGAGTTCAACCAATATGTGAAAAGTCTTGGTGACTAAAGATTCTGTCTGCTCAAGAGTAAGGACTTGGGTCACTTGACCAGACAAGCCACCTAGACCAGTAGAAGTGCTCACTGAGAGGGGACTCGAAAACGTAAAGTAGATGAGGAAGATGGCAAGACTTGGTTACAGCTTTGGAATCAACAGGAGCAATAGTGCCCTTCATTTGTCTCACTCTGCTCTTGTAAATTTCTACATCTTAAGTTCTGTGGCAAGTTCTGGATTTTGGAGATGCTGTGCCCAGATGAATTGAACTTCAAGTAAGAGACAAGAGGATTGCCCTGCTCACCCCCCTTTAATAATCTTGGGAAGACTTTCACCCTGATGCTGTGAATGTTGGCTTCTGAGGGCTTCTAGTGACTCCTCTTCTCTATGGAGGTACACTTCAGTGGTGGGTGCCATCTTGCCAGAAAGGACAGACCTCCCAGGTGGGGCAGAGGCCAATGACTGCCTTCATGATACGGGGTGTATGAAAGGCGAGGCCCCTTCACTCAAGATGGGGACAGATGTGTGAGGGTGATTCATGCCCCAAAGCCCCAGCCACTGTGATGAGGCCAGGCTAGACTGTACCTGAGACCACATCCTTGATTGACTCTTTGCTCTTCCCCACCCTGCTGTCTTGACGCCCTGCCAGGCTTTGTCTCCAGGGAACCCAAAGTAAGGTATTGCTATGGCTTTTTTTTTTTTTTTTACAAGCATCTATTTTTTATAGTATATAAGCTGCATCCTTTAAATAAAACTTTTTATTTTGGAATAATTTTAGACTTATGTAAACATTGCAAAAAAAAATTTCCATATACCCTTTACCCAACTTCCTCAAATAACATATTACATAACCATAGGACACTTATTAAATCTAAGAAAGTAACATTGGTACAATCCTATTAGCTAGACGACAGACATTATTTGGATTTTGTCATTTTTTTTTAAATGAATGTTCTCTTTCTGCTCTAGGATTCCACCTGGAACTCACATTACATATAGTCACCAAGTCTCCGTAGGGTCCCCTTGATTCTTAGATTTTCTTTTTTTTTTTTTTTTAATGACCTTGACAATTTTAAAGAGTGTTGGCGAGATATTTAGTAGAATGGTACTCGGTTTAGACTTCCTGATGTTTTCTCATGATTATACTGGAGTTGTGGGTTTGTCGAGAAAAGATTGCAGAGGTGAGGTGGCCGTGCATGGCATCATCTCCCCAGGTAAATGGCATCAACATGGGTTTTCAATTGTAATGTTAACCTTGATCACCACCAGGTTTCTTCACTGTAATTTTTTTTTTCTTTCCATGTTTTACTCTTTGGAAACTAGTGATTAAATCCAGCACACACTCAGCAGGAGGGGAATTAAGTTATACCACCTGGAAGAGATAAATCTACATATATTATTTGGAATTCTTTAAAGAAGATTCATCCTTTCTCTCACATTTATTCACTTGTTTATATCAATATTGACTCAGATTTTATTTTTTGAGTTATAATAAAATGCTGTAACAGTTTAATATTGTTGCTCGAAATTGTCCAGCTTTGGCCACTGGGAGCTCTTTCAGGTTGACTCCTATGTCCTTTGCATTGCCTCCTATTTTTCTTCTTTAGCAATTTTTTACTTTATGGTACTATTAAATGCTCCAGGCTCATCTTGTATTTCCTACCCCAGCCCTAGAATCAGACATTTCTCCAAGGAGCCATAAAAACCATTTTTAAATGTGTTCTAGAAAATGTAATATGCCAGACAAAATTTATATTTCATAGAGTAAGTTTATTTTGAAGTAGGTTTCTGCGAAAATACTTAGGACACAGGAAAATACCACATTCTGGCATGTAATTTGCTTTCTCAGGTCTCCTTTGTTTTTCTTTATTTTTAGTGGTGACTACTTTCTGTCTCTGCCATGTATACGTTATCTTAAGCACTTCTATTGCTCAATAATAAGTTGAGTTTGTGAATTTGTATCATAATCTTGTTTCATCAAAGTTAGTTGGTTGTTATTCTTTGTTCAATATGGCTAGCAGCTCAGATGGTTAGAAATGAGAAGGATGTAGCACTTTCCTATGAATCATTCAGTGGGAAATTGAGTGACTGGCTCTTGAACTGAGCAGAGGGGTGAGAGATGGACTGGACGTCAGATGGTTCCTGTTTGATCCACAGTGAACCCTACTTGATTCTGAGAGTAGACAAGAGGGGGCCAACCATCCCATGCCAGGCACAGAGAATAGGACTGGAACAAAAGGAGAGACCACGCCTATTTCCTCTGAGTGCATTTGTTTACTGGCTTTTTGACTCACGATAACAATTTTATTGCATGTTTAGACAGTAGCTAATTGAAACCATGTGTGGAAAGATGAAAATTCCAGTGATTTTCATTTTTATACAGTTCAATGTAAAAAATTTAAATCGAACATTCAAGTAATTTCTTTTTTCAATAGAAGAATTCACAATTCATTGAAGACTCTCACCTGTTCTTTGTCCTCTTTGCAGAAATTGCTTCATTGTCAAACTGGTACATTTTCTTAAATATATTATGTAAATAAGGGAACTGATCATTTGTTGAGAAGGTTTAGACTGTTCAGAATTTTTGAATATAGCCACTTAGAATTTCTAAATACTTGCAGCAATAATCATTGCATATGATGATTTATTTCTAAAACAGGCGCTTATGGCATCATCATTATGGATGCAGAGAAAATTCTCCTGTTAAATTAAAACAAGTCAAAAATGCAAAGCTTAATTAGCAGAATATATTTACCAGTAAGGAATAATTAAATACACATTAATCAATTAAAATAAATGTAGCAGTTTTCTGCTCTTTTTTATAGTTCTATTTATTCTCTTCTATTCCATTAAAATGTCTTCTATTTATTTTATTCACTATATGCTCCTGGTTTTTCCTCTCTGTCCACTTCTCACTTTCATTTGCTGGCCGCTTCTCTTGTTATGACTTCTATGTGCTGGTTCGTCTTAAGGTTTTGGATTCAGTCTTTCTTTCCATCTGTACATTCCTATGGGAATTAATCAAGTCATAGCTTTAAATATCTATGTATTTCCAGCCCTGACTATTGCCTCAAAGCTGTAGGCTTTTATATGCCACTGTGTAGGGGACTTCTCACCTGGATCTCTGCAGGGGATCTCAAGCTTCTTGTCCCCAGAGGTAACTCTACCCTTCACAATCTTCTCCATCTCATTAAATGGACTCAACATCTACCTTCTTCCTTTGGTCATATTTTAGAAGTTATCCACATTCTTGTTTTCTATCCTCATGTCCAATCTATTGGTGTAGCGCCAAAATATTTCTGGAATTATCCATTTATCCAAAGGCGTGGTCTTTTGCATCTGATTCTTTAATCGTAACATAATGTTTTTGAAGTTTATTCATACTGCAGCGTATGTCAGTAGTTCATTCTTTTTTATTGCTGAATAGTATCCTGTTGAATAGATATACTACATTTGTTTATCCATTCTGTTGGTGGGCATTTAGACTGTTTGCACTTTTTGGCTATTACCAATAGTGCTACTATAAATGTGTGCATGCAAGTGTTTGTGTAGAAATACTTTTCCCTTTTATTAGGCTAGATTCTTAGCAGTAGAATTCCTGGGGTATATAATATATTTTTAACTTTATAAGAAATTACCAAACTGTACTTCAAAGTGGCTATACTGTTTTACATCCCTGCCAGCAAGGTATGACCTATATTCTCCCCAACCCTTTGCTATTTCTGTCTGATACCAATCATTTTTGCTTTATAAATTTGAAGTCAGTGACTTCTAATGGAAATCATCAATTCACATACCAGGTGAATGTGAATGTTCTGTGACATTGTGTTTCTACTGAGTTAAGGAATTTCAAAAATGTGATAATTAATGGATAGAAGGAAATTATAAATGGCTAGGTTGTAAGCAAGGACAATCATTTCCCAGCTTTGCAGCTCAGCTAAATCTTTCTGATCTAGTGAGGTTTGCTGATCAAATTAAATGAAAATGAACCTGCTTCACTCTTGCAACCACATAAACAGTTAGGTAGGTGTTCCAGTAATCAAATACCCCCTCACTGTACATACATCATACACAGGGGTAGGATTAACCATTGCAGAGAGAAAGTGTAGGATTAAATACATGAAGCCAGTAATATAAAATAATATCAAAAATTAACACCATTCACCATAGAAAACTATAGTCCCTAAAGAGATTTCATTAGTTTGGGGGGTATAAAGAACTATAGACTTCCTGTTCATGGTGGAAAAATATTGGAATGAAATGATTATTTGGTAATCATCAGCTGTAGAACAAGGTAATATTTCAAAATTATTAAAAAATTAAAGATTTCATAATTAAAAAATCAAGTATAGTTATTATGCATGTAGCATTAACAGACTTTCTGACCTCTTATCATTGTAAGTGCAATTTTATAATAAATGTTTTAAAAATAATAACATTTACCTGTCAATGAACTAATCAATATGTTTTATATTTTAAGTTAATCATTAGCTTGGATTTAAATTAAAGTTAGTTTATATCCTATAAGAATTAATAGGGTCCTAATTAATTTTCTACTCTAATGTTTAAAATATCTGGAATCTAAAATATCTGACAGAAGAGTAAAGCCACTGGATGCTAAACCCTGCTAGGGGATTTGGGAGTCATTGTTGTCTTAGAATGACAATGAAAAATGAGGATATCTCTGGAGTCTTCCAATAGCCATAACATGCACAAACTATATATAAACAGGGAAGATGTAAAGTTTCCCATTGCAGGCATAGTGTAAGAGAAGTTAAAAGGTCATTTATTTTGTATTTGGGAATATTACACTTATAAGGTTCAGGAGTATGATATGTGGATACAAGGTAATAAATCATTTTTTGGCAGAGAGTAATTAAAGAGATTAATAGTATCCCCTTTCACCTTGATGTTGAAAAGAAAACAAAATGAGTTCCACATCTTTATATTTCCTGTGTATTTCTCTCCCCATCACACTTTATCACCCTCCTTATATACAATAAATACATATTTTAGGATATAAATGTAACACTTTTTAAAGGCTTACCATATTCTAAAAAGCAAATATTTACATTGATAATATAGTCATATATTTTTTTCACTAAAATCAATTAACAAAACTCATTAATCATGAGTGTCTCTATAGAGCCCTATAGAAAATGACTATCATTGTAAATATTCAACAAAGTATTACAGCATTCAGATAGTTCTTAATTCAACTGAATACCAATGTGACATTTCCAACAGCCCAAGTGGTCTCTTAAATAGCTATGGTATCTACTGCTCCTCTTTCACAAGTACTTACTATGTTCCCTGGTATTGTGCTAAATGTTTACATTGCCTAATTTAATCCTTCCTACCATTCTATGAATAAATGCATTTACTCACATTTTGCAGGTAAGGCAACAGAGACTTACTAAGTTTAACTAGTTGTTTAAGATCACTTGGTCTCCAGGTGCAGGATCTCAGATTTGAATCTTGGCCTGCCTGATTATACAGCTCAGTGTAGAACTATTGTGCTATTCTATCGTCTTCCTAGTTCATTGTTGGAAGAGACTGCGCATAGAGACACTGAAGTCACTTCATATTGTGTCCTCAGGCACAGTGTCCTTAGGCAAGCCAAGGGACACATGGACCTATGCTCTTCCAAAGGACCCACTGTTGGGACATATTTTTGGGACAGCACCCAAAAATGGAAGGAAGATGATTCAAAGTGGAAAAGAGAACAGAGGCTGAGACATGGAATTATCAATCAATTAGCATGATTGGAAATTTGGGCAGTACATGCTGTGAAAAGTACTTGCATCTTCTTGTGTGCTTCTGGCTACAGGTTCTTTCCACTTTCCAATCTATGAGGTCCACTGCACACTGGGGCAGTGGATGGCTAAGACCATGCTACCCTCAAAGCCAGATCCTAGCAGTATCAGATTCTACTAACGTTTTCGCACCAGGTGCTGTGAAATATTAAAGATAACTAAACACCAGAAATTTACACTGAGAGATAAATAGAATTTTTATACTTCGGTCCTTTGATTGAAATTTCCACATTTGGGTAGTGGGCGCTGGAATCCATATATAAACATTTCCTCTAACTTGTCTTCAGTTAGCCCATATCTTGTCTGAGAAAGGGTCATGTATGAACACTTTGCATATTGTCCAATATGTGTATATTAGAAAACAAGTAGAGAGTGGTTGATAAGTACATTAAGAGTGGCATATCCCAAACTCATTCCCAGAAGTAAGACAATAGATGTCACTGCCGAAGTAGCTAGAGCATGCTCATTTTTCTAGAAATTATGGTATGGGGTGGTGGCTGATGATAGCAATTCCAACTTTCACCCATGGAAACACAGATTTAAAGTGTAGTGTAAATGGGCTCATAGGGAGGTTCAACTCCCCAACATGTGTGCATCTCAACAGCATCTGAGGACTGTGACAGACAATGACAGTAAAACCAGGCTTTGTGAATATCATGCATTGTTTATTAAAATCCATATTTTAGCAATGTATTAGCTGGGATAATTTTATGTGACATTTCCATTTTGGATTAATTTGTTTGATTTTGTGGGGTTTCTATGACAGGTAGAAAGGCCAGATGGAAATTGGACAGGAGCTTCTATCTTTGGCACAAAAATCAATAGTGTCACAGCTGCAACTATGAACTAAGGACAGGCCCATCCCACGTTTTCTCTTAGTAAAGCTCCTAGAAAATCCGTGAGACCCTGGATGAAAGAAGGGAACTCAAAATATTTCTGAGATTTCATTTCTAGAGATTTCAGGCAGGTAGGTTTGCAGACTGAGTTTTAAAATGATTACATAACATCATTTTCTCCAAAGTGTTATTATCTTGGGAAAATTTTTCTAATAAAGACAATTTGTTAAGTGCCAAGAAAGACATTAAAATGTTTGTTTGTTTTTTTTCCTCAAGAAAAAGCAGTGAAACTCAACAGTGGAAGCAGTTATTCAAAGTTTTTAGTTATTGTTATAGGCATAGTAGCAATTAGGCCAAAAAATATCCGAGCTGTTTTCGGAGCATGACACAATTAAATGCTGATATTCGGCTGAATATTATCCACAGAATTTTAATGTTTGCGAGAAAATATTACTGGAAGAGAAGATATATGGATAGATATTGGGATATAAAATACTGGTATGTCGGTATATAGGTATATAAATATAATCCCCTCAGTTGTGAAACACAATGAAGAATGAAAATCGGAATTCTTTCCTGATTTTAGGTTTAATACATGAAAGGAGGGGAAGTATATCATAGGATTTATATTTAATGCAAACCCTTTACAAAAATACCAGTTAGATACAAGTGCTTCATGCCTTCCTTAGGATTATATAGTTGAAGCACAACAGTTAAAGGCAGCATTGGGACATCTCTCCTAAGTTTTGTTGTAGACACTTTAAATGGTGATCCTGCTCCCCATATGTGATTTGTGGATTTCCTTTCTTGCTGTATAATTTCCCCAAACAGAATTCTAATCGTCTAATTCCTACAATTGAGCAGGTAGCAGCTAATAAAGGATACTAACAGTGTATTTTCACTGGCATAAAAATAAATATAAGATGGAAGTTTCAAGAACGCATGCATTCCGTTACTCTTTCTCTAGGAAACATGCCTAGTCCCTGGCAACTCTGGCATTTGCTCTGCCTTCACACAGCTAATATTCTACCTCTGAGAAAAAGGGTGTGCACACCACACACACAAACACACACACACATGCACACAAATATTTCATGGGTTTTAACAATCTCACTCCTTTCAGAGTTATGCTTAGAATATAGAAAGCAACACAATTTATTTTAAAAATCTGATATCTACTTATTGTCTCTTTTGCCCACCACATATAAATCATAAAAACTGAGGCAATTGCATTTGTGAAAAGTATATGACAAATATTTATGGTTGAAAAATAATCTGATTTCCTCAGCCCAAACCTGAATAAATATAAGATAATGAGTAGCTGAGAAAATAGAAAAAATAAGAGCAAAAACTTTATTTATAAACTACACGGAAGAAAAAGGTAAGCAAATGGGTAAACCTTCATCTTAACCAACAGACCTCAGTCTCGTAGGAAACATTTTAAATAGCCCTACTTATTTTTAAGAACAAAATAAGC
>NW_012141080.1:3171639-3183756 GCF_000956105.1 Propithecus coquereli
GCTAGGGGATTTGGGAGTCATTGTTGTCTTAGAATGACAATGAAAAATGAGGATATCTCTGGAGTCTTCCAATAGCCATAACATGCACAAACTATATATAAACAGGGAAGATGTAAAGTTTCCCATTGCAGGCATAGTGTAAGAGAAGTTAAAAGGTCATTTATTTTGTATTTGGGAATATTACACTTATAAGGTTCAGGAGTATGATATGTGGATACAAGGTAATAAATCATTTTTTGGCAGAGAGTAATTAAAGAGATTAATAGTATCCCCTTTCACCTTGATATTGAAAAGAAAACAAAATGAGTTCCACATCTTTATATTTCCTGTGTATTTCTCTCCCCATCACACTTTATCACCCTCCTTATATACAATAAATACATATTTTAGGATATAAATGTAACACTTTTTAAAGGCTTACCATATTCTAAAAAGCAAATATTTACATTGATAATATAGTCATATATTTTTTTCACTAAAATCAATTAACAAAACTCATTAATCATGAGTGTCTCTATAGAGCCCTATAGAAAATGACTATCATTGTAAATATTCAACAAAGTATTACAGCATTCAGATAGTTCTTAATTCAACTGAATACCAATGTGACATTTCCAACAGCCCAAGTGGTCTCTTAAATAGCTATGGTATCTATTGCTCCTCTTTCACAAGTACTTACTATGTTCCCTGGTATTGTGCTAAATGTTTACATTGCCTAATTTAATCCTTCCTACCATTCTATGAATAAATGCATTTACTCACATTTTGCAGGTAAGGCAACAGAGACTTACTAAGTTTAACTAGTTGTTTAAGATCACTTGGTCTCCAGGTGCAGGATCTCAGATTTGAATCTTGGCCTGCCTGATTATACAGCTCAGTGTAGAACTATTGTGCTATTCTATCGTCTTCCTAGTTCATTGTTGAAGAGACTGCGCATAGAGACACTGAAGTCACTTCATATTGTGTCCTCAGGCACAGTGTCCTTAGGCAAGCCAAGGGACACATGGACCTATGCTCTTCCAAAGGACCCACTGTTGGGACATATTTTTGGGACAGCACCCAAAAATGGAAGGAAGATGATTCAAAGTGGAAAAGAGAACAGAGGCTGAGACATGGAATTATCAATCAATTAGCATGATTGGAAATTTGGGCAGTACATGCTGTGAAAAGTACTTGCATCTTCTTGTGTGCTTCTGGCTACAGGTTCTTTCCACTTTCCAATCTATGAGGTCCACTGCACACTGGGGCAGTGGATGGCTAAGACCATGCTACCCTCAAAGCCAGATCCTAGCAGTATCAGATTCTACTAATGTTTTCGCACCAGGTGCTGTGAAATATTAAAGATAACTAAACACCAGAAATTTACACTGAGAGATAAATAGAATTTTTATACTTCGGTCCTTTGATTGAAATTTCCACATTTGGGTAGTGGGCGCTGGAATCCATATATAAACATTTCCTCTAACTTGTCTTCAGTTAGCCCATATCTTGTCTGAGAAAGGGTCATGTATGAACACTTTGCATATTGTCCAATATGTGTATATTAGAAAACAAGTAGAGAGTGGTTGGTAAGTACATTAAGAGTGGCATATCCCAAACTCATTCCCAGAAGTAAGACAATAGATGTCACTGCCGAAGTAGCTAGAGCATGCTCATTTTTCTAGAAATTATGGTATGGGGTGGTGGCTGATGATAGCAATTCCAACTTTCACCCATGGAAACACAGATTTAAAGTGTAGTGTAAATGGGCTCATAGGGAGAATCAACTCCCCAACATGTGTGCATCTCAACAGCATCTGAGGACTGTGACAGACAATGACAGTAAAACCAGGCTTTGTGAATATCATGCATTGTTTATTAAAATCCATATTTTAGCAATGTATTAGCTGGGATAATTTTATGTGACATTTCCATTTTGGATTAATTTGTTTGATTTTGTGGGGTTTCTATGACAGGTAGAAAGGCCAGATGGAAATTGGACAGGAGCTTCTATCTTTGGCACAAAAATCAATAGTGTCACAGCTGCAACTATGAACTAAGGACAGGCCCATCCCACGTTTTCTCTTAGTAAAGCTCCTAGAAAATCCGTGAGACCCTGGATGAAAGAAGGGAACTCAAAATATTTCTGAGATTTCATTTCTAGAGATTTCAGGCAGGTAGGTTTGCAGACTGAGTTTTAAAATGATTACATAACATCATTTTCTCCAAAGTGTTATTATCTTGGGAAAATTTTTCTAATAAAGACAATTTGTTAAGTGCCAAGAAAGACATTAAAATGTTTGTTTGTTTTTTTTCCTCAAGAAAAAGCAGTGAAACTCAACAGTGGAAGCAGTTATTCAAAGTTTTTAGTTATTGTTATAGGCATAGTAGCAATTAGGCCAAAAAATATCCGAGCTGTTTTCAAATGCTGATATTCGGCTGAATATTATCCACAGAATTTTAATGTTTGCGAGAAAATATTACTGGAAGAGAAGATATATGGATAGATATTGGGATATAAAATACTGGTATGTCGGTATATAGGTATATAAATATAATCCCCTCAGTTGTGAAACACAATGAAGAATGAAAATCGGAATTCTTTCCTGATTTTAGGTTTAATACATGAAAGGAGGGGAAGTATATCATAGGATTTATATTTAATGCAAACCCTTTACAAAAATACCAGTTAGATACAAGTGCTTCATGCCTTCCTTAGGATTATATAGTTGAAGCACAACAGTTAAAGGCAGCATTGGGACATCTTTCTTAAGTTTTGTTGTAGACACTTTAAATGGTGATCCTGCTCCCCATATGTGATTTGTGGATTTCCTTTCTTGCTGTATAATTTCCCCAAACAGAATTCTAATCGTCTAATTCCTACAATTGAGCAGGTAGCAGCTAATAAAGGATACTAACAGTGTATTTTCACTGGCATAAAAATAAATATAAGATGGAAGTTTCAAGAACGCATGCATTCCGTTACTCTTTCTCTAGGAAACGTGCCTAGTCCCTGGCAACTCTGGCATTTGCTCTGCCTTCACACAGCTAATATTCTACCTCTGAGAAAAAGGGTGTGCACACCACACACACAAACACACACACACATGCACACAAATATTTCATGGGTTTTAACAATCTCACTCCTTTCAGAGTTATGCTTAGAATATAGAAAGCAACACAATTTATTTTAAAAATCTGATATCTACTTATTGTCTCTTTTGCCCACCACATATAAATCATAAAAACTGAGGCAATTGCATTTGTGAAAAGTATATGACAAATATTTATGGTTGAAAAATAATCTGATTTCCTCAGCCCAAACCTGAATAAATATAAGATAATGAGTAGCTGAGAAAATAGAAAAAATAAGAGCAAAAACTTTATTTATAAACTACACGGAAGAAAAAGATAAGCAAATGGGTAAACCTTCATCTTAACCAACAGACCTCAGTCTCGTAGGAAACATTTTAAATAGCCCTACTTATTTTTAAGAACAAAATAAGCCATTTCATCTTTTTTTCACCTAATTTGAAAATGCACGGAGTCTCATTAGTGCTGTTTTGGGTGTTCTATTTTTGGAGCTGTGATGAAAGCTATTTCACATCTCTAAGAAGTGGTAGTGCAAAAGAAACAGGATCTCTGCACCCCAGATAATTTAAAATGGAAATCCCAGTGGCAGTTCCGGGAGAAATAAAGAGAAGACATGTGCACAGACGTACTCTCTTGAGTCCCAGCAAACTTTTCAGAGTTTTGAAAAGCACCAAAAGTAAAATGTCCTCTGGTACGGCTATGATATAGTTCGATTCTATCTAATTTTATTGTAGGACAGTGTAGAGGAAATCATGAAAAAATATAAATCTACTGGATTCCCACAGTTCCTTGTATTACTAATTCTGATGTGATGGCCTTAGATGAACTACTTCATCTACCTAAAAATTAATATGTGTCTTATTTTAAATACAGTAAAAGAACATAAGGGTGGATCTCCCTAATGGCTTCTGAGGGCTTCATTACCCTGATGACTGTTCCAGAATCCTTGTCAGAAGCAATTATCCATGTCAAAGCTGACATCAGCACAGAGGACAGAAGGAACGACCTGAGAACCTCCATAACATTGCTGCTCTGAGGAAGGAGGAGCTCCAGTCCTAGTTCAGCATTCCTTTGGATTTTCTAGCTAAAGTAACCAGAGATTTCAGGCAGGAATGGGGACACAGACAAGAGAAACTACCAACATTTTAAAGTAATACTTGCGAATCATTTTTATCCCTTGCAATAACTACATATCACCATTGTGGGATCCTTCTTAGGTACCTTCTTCATCCTGAGCTACCCTTCCCGATGTCCTGGCACTTCCATGACTCTCTTTGTCTGTCCAGATATCCAAACTCCCATTTTGCCTCCATTCTTCCTTGCCAATATTCCAGGCTTGACTTCCGTAATTTATGTGCAACTTCCACACCATGAATCTTATATTAAAACATAAAAGTATCCATATTTCTTCCTCTAAATGTATTCAAAGCAGTCAACTTGCTAATATTCCTTGAAGACAGGGTTCTCATCTATTCATTCTCTCCCCAGTATATAGCACAGTATGTGGCAATTGCTGCTCAATAAATGTAACATTGAATAAGTGAACTAATTGAGTAATTTTCCAATATTCCAAAGTTAATGAAAATCTCTGAAGGCCTTGCAGCATTGGGAGGCCAATACATTTCAACCACACCATTCAATGCCCCGAACCAGCCTAGTGGGCTTCGGAATAAAAGGAAAGTTTTCAGACATAGCTTTGATTATTACGCGATGACTTGGTATCTGAGAAAGGAAAGAAAGGGCTGCAAATAGAGATGGTATCACTCTGAGCTCTGAATATTGAAGGAATAAAAAATAGGATAGCCAGAGTGTGAATAATTGAATTAAACCCGATGCCATTCAAAACCACTTCACGTAGTTATGCCATTTGTATCCTAAATTACACACAGGTCCACTAGGAATGTACTCTGTCGCACATAATTTCTCCTTGGATTTTGCCTTTTGGGTTCTGGAGCTCTGTGAGGCTCAGCCTAGGAAACTGCCCAGCTCTCTGCAAAGAACTACTAGGTGGATAGAAAAACTCTGCACAGCAAGGGGAAAAGGAGGAATTGTAAGAACAGGACTGGTGGTGGCTGGTCTAGGAGCCCTTACCCCCATAAAAAGCATGGCAGGTTTTGCAACCTAGGCCTGGAACTCAAAGAGAAGGGCTAAGGCAAGTGTGATTATTCTAATGTTTTCTTTCATTCTCTGACCTAAACAATGGTCACCGGCAAACACACACATGAAATGATTCCTCCACCGGCACAGCTGCTATCACAGTTGCCCCCTGACCGTAGTGAAACAGATGGCCTTCAAAGACACGAATCCATCAACAGCACAGCCCTCCTTCACCCAGGTCAGAGTGGATAAGCTCATCAGTACAGGTCAAATCTAACCCTTGATCAAAGATAAAAGCAAATAAGAATGAAAAGCTCCAGATTTTGCGGGCTTTGACTTCAGATCAGCACCACGGATCACTTTGGGGAAGGCGTGGGTTAAGAGTTCTCCTTTTATCTCTTTCTTAGTTTGACTGGTCACCTTCTTCAAAGGACATGGTAACGTCAATCTCCAGCTTTTCTATCAATCTGCTTCCAGAGAAAAGGCAAAAGCTGAGTTAGTGCTAAACTGGCTCTAGTTTAGGCCCCAGTCAAATATAACAGGTGCTCTTCTTGAAAAGTTAATTTCTAAAGCAGCAGGTTGCTGGGCAAGACTGCTATTACTCCAAAGCTGATTGCCTCAGGGGGTTCTTGTGTTTGGCCTTCAATTATATGCTCAAGAAATCTTGATTTGTGAAGAATCATAATGTCATATTTTTCAAAGAACCTGAAGTTCATCTTAGGATAGTTTATGACAAAAATCTCCTTCTCTTTATAGATTTCTTTTTATAAGAACACAAATACAAAATACATCCCTAGGCTTGCTGTAAAAGCGCAAAAATAGAAGTAGCTTGAAATGCTGTAGTTTTAGATGGGTGTAAATGTAGAAAATCCTAGTCTAACATAATGATTCTGATTGATAAGTAAAATGAATTATTCTCAGTTGGACTCTTTAATAATTTATCATCTGATTAGGGAAAGCATATCTGCTCTTCAAAAGAAACAGATATTTTCTAGTGCTAAGTTTTAGGAATATCATTGATGGCAGTCATACAATGACCACATCTTACCGTACATGCCATTAGGAAAAATGGGTGAAGAGCAGTGATGAAGGGAATTTGGATGTTGAGGGAGGCCTGAGTTTTTAAACTTGGGGTCGATGGAGAACTTGCCATATTATTACAAGAACGTTCCTTCTTTACCATTCACATTCCCGTTTTTCACCCACAAATGTGTTGTATTGAATATAAACTAGAAGGTCAATGAGAAAGTTTAGTTCCAAGTAGCTAAAGAAAAAATTATAAAAGAACAAGTGTAGCCAGAGGGTTTTGTGATTTTTACTTTCACTTGTCAGCAAGGAGCCCATGTCAAATGGCCTTCCTTTTTCTCCCTTAAGGAATCATGAATGATTAAAAACTTGGCAATATAAAAAAAATCAATTATAAAACATAGAAAAGAGAAATGCTAGCTAATAATTACTTCACATAATTATTGACATAAAATACAACAAGTTCTTTACTTAACTCTCATCAGTTTCCCATCCAGGGACATTTCTTTGAATGGGTCACAAATTGTGTTACAACATACATGAATTATAGGTTCTTTTAGGCTACCTGTTAACTCCTAATAAATAAGGTTGCACAGAAAAGTTGTCTAATAAAAGAAAAGCACATCCTAACAGGACATATTGATGATGTTTTAGTCTTGATCCATGCAATATTGCCACTTGCTAATCAGTTTGCATGTTCTTTTAATTAAGTTCAGTTTCTAAAAAAGAACCTAGTTAATTACAGTGAGTATTATCTTTAAAGGTTTCTTATAATATAAACAAAATATGATTGTAGATAACATACTTCCCCTGGTTCTCAGGTGCATTTAATTATAATATTGAAAAAAATGAAAGAAGAAAAACGATAGGATTGTTTAATATATACTTCTTGCATCACAGCCTGCACTCTTTGGAAATAAAGTTGACAGCAAAAAGAAATCTGAGATATATCATGCTATAGAGTGAATGCTTTACAGTAGCAGCACTTGTTTCTTACTAACGTTTTTCCATATGTGTGAAAGCAAAACTTATGGAAGAATAAGCAAATCTTTAAGCAAACTCCAGTTCAGTATTCTAGCGTTGTATTTAATTTTACTTTAAGGGTAGTTTTTGTTTTTGTTTTCCCTCCTGGGATAAAATTAGCTGGGAAGTTGGCCATGTTTTTTGGTTTGAAGTTTTATTCTTGTTTATTCCTTGTACTTATTGCTGTGATGGTGGTTCCATTCTAGATTTTTTCCCTGAGGGGGAATAAAAAACAAGTAAACCAAACAGGCTGATAAATAAGTACACATCAGAGACTTAAGTAAGGATATGTGAGCATACAGAGTAAACTCTCTATGATGGGAATAGGTTTCCTGCAAAGTGTTAAGCCCAGAGGAGGCCTTAGATAGAAACCATTGACATCTTACTTAGTATATTCCTAGAAGCAAATATAAGGTCAACAGAATTGATAGGTACAAAATCATCAGATATGCAGTAAAACATATAGTTTTATCTTTCCTTTCTAGCAGTTTACACATGAGTATGAAAATGCTAGCTAGCATTTATGTATCAAAAATGTGTTTTTTTTTAACAGCATTATACAAGCTCTGCAGGAGCTACATTTTGGTGCAGTCAGATGAGATGAGGAACAAGATGAAGTCTCCAGCAACACCAAACATAGCAGGAAATGCTGTTCTCTTACGCTTCAAAACTCTTCTTGTCCCTCACCCATTTGGGTAATCAATCTAAAGTGACATGCTGTTTATTACACTATTTGTCTCTTTGCTGGAACTCTAAAGTCCCTGGGACATTTTTTATGAAGTCTCAGTGGTGGTTTGAGTACATCAATGTTACAATTGGGAAGCAATAAGAAATCTTTACCCCACTCTTCACCTTTGAGTGTAAAACATCAAAAAATGCTCAAAGATCGAATAAAAAAACTTCTACTTGGTCCTCCCCCATGGGAAGAGGGAAGAGTTTTGTTGTACATTATCCTACTCATTGATGGCTTTAGATAAGGCATCTTCAAGTGATCACAGAGAGCAAACACTTATGGAGACACCATAAATTGGAGTGAGTACATGTGTAGCTGCTGTTACTTTCTGCTTGAAAGAGCATTTTGTGCAAATCTGTTCTAGAAATACCTGTTGGAAAGGAGTCACGAAGGTGGTTCTCAATGTACCACATCCCAGATTCCATAATAAAAACATCTTGGAATGAATGCTCTCTACTCCCATATAAGTTTTGACATTTCAATGGTTGTTTCCTGGCCACAAACCATGCATAAAATGTATGTTTCTATGAATTCTAGATTCTCATCTTCCTGGGTTTCCCATTTCAAAGAATCATTTGCTATAGGTTTCCTTCTTTCTGCAAATTAAATTAGTATTTTCTTAATTAATAAGAAAGACTGAAAGGACTACCAAATTGTGCCACATTTTGCCCTATCAAAATATCATTTTAGAGCTTCCCCTTGTACCTCAGTGCTTAAGCACACATGGACAACTGGACAACATTAGAGAGCTCTAGTAGATACTGTTTATGGGATGTGTGTGTGCCTGGGCCTTGCCATGTCAGCACCTGCCATGCTGCGGTAGGACCCTCTGGTGTCCATGTGCTGACTCCTGCAACCTGTGTGTATGTTACATGGAAAAAGGGACTTTGCACATATAATTAAGATGATAAACCTTAAAACAGAGATTATTCTGGATTATCTGGATGGACACAATCCAATCACATGAGCCTTTGAAGACAGAAACATTTCTCCAGCTGAAGTCAGAGAGATGGGGTGGAAGAGAAAGAGTGATTCAAAGCATGGAGGGGCCTTAACTCACCATTGCTGGTGGGAAGCTCCATGGAAAGCATGGGAAGAAATGTGAGCAGGAGCAAAGGGAATCCCAGTTCTACAATGTGAGGAACTGAATTTGACCAACAACTCAAATGAACTTGAAAACAAGTGTATCCCTAAAGCATCCAGGAAAAAATGCAACTGGCTGACACCTTGATTTCAGCCTTAGGAAACTCTAAGTAGGGGACACAGGTGAGCCATACTGCTTCTGGACTTCTGACTTACAGAACTGGGAAATAATAAGTAGTTGTTTTAAGCCACTAAATTTGTAGTTACTTATTGTAGAAAACTAAGGCACAGACCAATCTTCAATTGCCAGGGTACATCTCTTAATCTGAAGGCATTCCCTGGCCTGCGGAGCCCACTCTGCCCTAGCAGGCTGTAGGCCAGAAGTGGCAGGGATTTGATGATAGACAGAGAGTCAACATTGCTGGGCACGTACGCCAGCTCCCTCGTATACACCCCGAGATGTGTGATTCTCACTGATACCCACAGTGTCCCAGCAGGGATAAGCTCTGGAGTCCCACGGTAAGACATGAGTGGTAATACCTTTCGTTATCGACTTTCTTCCCTTCTGCATCTTACTTTCTTGGCCTCTTCTGATATATCTTAGAATCAATTTCTAAATAAACTGCTTGCACTTAAATTGGAGTCTCACAGTCTGCTTCTGGGGTGACCCAAACAAAGGCAACAGTGTTCTTCCTATCTCGTCTCTTTTGGCAAATTGTATCAGCTAATAAGTGTAAGAACACTAATAGTGGCAATTTTTTTTCAAGCACATATTATACATCTTCACTGTCACCATCGTTTTATATCTGTCACCTTATTTAGTCTTCTCAACAAAAACACAAGGTTGGAACTGAACGTATTCCCACTGCATGGACAAGGAAACTGGGATTAAAGCATGTTACATGAGTTGCTTAAAATTTCACATGTAATACAAAGAAAGAGATTTACATCCTGTCTATGTGATTCTAAAACCCATGCTACTAAAGGATGCCATTTAGCTACTTCTATCTTATTGCATAAGCTGGGATGCTATTGAGTCCATAGGAATCGTTTTATGAAACTCATTCCAAACATTTAGTACATGAAGTAGACACGGAGAAAGCAGCTTTTCCCCAACGGAGTGTCATGGGCTCCTGCCTGAGAAATGCCGCATTAGACCATAAGTCTTAGGTGCCGTGGCTGTTTCCCTGCTCTATCCTCAGCAACCAGCACAGCTCCCGACACAACACCAGTGTGTGTTTGCTAAATATATGGATGATTCTCTAATCTTCTCCATGGATTGTAGCTCCTTTGCTTAAGGACCCTGTTTAGATCTCTTCTATCTCCTCATTTTCATTTTAATCAGTCTTATATCTCTGTAGGCTCCGATTAGGAACTTGTTGAGGGCTGCTTTGCCAGACTAGTTACTTATATTTCCTGGGCTGTTGCGGGCTGCCCTAAGGTGTCTCTCCTAAGCTTGAGTGCAGGCAGAAGAGAGATATGAGGAGTGGCCACAGACAGGACTCTGCTCTTTTGTATGGAATGTCTTCCTTCACTGGTTTATTCCCCAGAGGCTATTTTAACGACACCAGTTTAGAGATGCTGTCTAAATATTTATATGCATTATTTTACTCCTTTATGTAATCGCTCATAAGAAGCAGTCGTAGATGGATGGCAGAATTGGGGAAGATCAAAAATAAAATTATTTACTCAAGATTATACATTGAAACAGTGATCACACTATAATAATAATTCGTTCAATTTCTCCTGGTTTATGGGTCACAGTAAACACCAAAATGTGCTAAAGAGTAGAGTTTCTTCTTAAAAAAAATTGAAGAAATGATACGACCTATATAAATTTGCAACATCTACACAGGGTGTTTTTAAAAGGAAATCATGATATTTGTGTGTAGCTTTGAATACACTGTTTCCTTCCCCATAGACCCTATTATAATTTCCCCATTGAATCAGATATGGGAAATTATTGAAGAAGGTGTGATTAAGGTGTTATCTTTCAGGATGAGGAAAACAGACTATAAGTAAGAAAAGCAAGAAATTAGCTTAAATGAGACAATTTTTATAAAACAGTAAGCACAATGCCTGGCAATAATAGATACTCCATAAATAGGAGTCTTAATTATTTGTGTTATTATTTTTATGGTGACATGCTAATAGTTTAGGTAGTGATGGACAGTCAAAGCAAAGGTTAGGCAGCCTCACAGAACATGACTTCTAAGCCCCAGGGAACAGATTGGCATGATACAAAGAGATCCATCTGTTTTGGGAGCTCAGCACTTGTTATCTTTGCAGCTTTGGGAAACTTATTTGACGGATATATTAGTTAGCTCCAGCTACCATAGCAAAATATCATAGACTGGGTAACTTAAACAACGTAACTTTATTTTCTAATGGTTCTGGAGGCTGGAAGTCTGAGATCAGGATGCCAGCATGGTTGGGTTCTGGTAAGGTCTCTCTTCTCGACTTGTAGATGGCTTTCTGGCTATGTCATCACATGGTGAGGAGAGAGTGAGCATGTGCCTTCCTCTTTTATAAGGTCACTAATTTGATCATGAGGATCCTACCCTCATGATCTAATCTAACCCTGATAACCTCCCAGTAGCCCCATCTCTAAGTACAATCCCATCAAGGGTTGGGATTCAACATACGACTTTTAGGGGGGTGCAGACATTCAGTCCACAGCACCAGATTTTCAATTTCAGTTTTTTTCCCATTAAAAGTGCAGACTTTAGAACAGAGACACAAAGTCTCTTTCTGTGGATTTTTGTGACAACTGTGTAAGGTGATGCATGAGTGTGTGTTCAGACTCACTCACCCATAATGGGAGCTGGATAAATGTCAGGCTCTCTTTTCTACCTCCGGATAGTGCACCCTTGGATCTAGTCACTCATCTAAGATAACAGGCCAGTAACATTTAACCTGGAGGAAATGTCAACTGGAGCTATTCATTTCCACACTCCGGGTCTCAGCTTCACTATCTATATAATGAGCTCAGATCAGAGCTTTCTTAAAATCCGAACAGTTTTAAAATTCTCTACCAATGCTTATCTCATGTTATTAATGAATTTACTTCTTCCAATAATTGG
>NW_012141080.1:3184466-3185734 GCF_000956105.1 Propithecus coquereli
GCCCATCACGTAATGTGTATGCTACAGCATGGCAGCATGAGTTGCCCGCACACCACATGGCTCCCAAGGTAAAGAGACGTGTGAATTACATATGCTTCACAAGGCTCTGGTCTCAAAACCAGCGTGAGTTAAATATAACTCACATGGCAGTTAATGTCTTAAAATTGAATAAGGGTCTCTCACAAGCTCTGTTACTACTGGGTTGACATGGTTAAATGAGCTTCCTGATGGACCAATCCATTGTCATGATTATTAGTCATAGATCTTTATTAATCATGGTCTTGGTAGTATGCATTCAAGACTTAAATTAGCAGTTAGTAGGCTAAGACTTTGAACATAACCTTTAGTAAAAAAACAAATAAGACAGTGAAGAAGCCAGAGAAATAGATGTCTAATTAACAGCTTCAGAGGCTTTTATTTTCTTTAACAATACTCCTCCGATACCCCAGCATTAAGTTAGCAAATTAATGTGGGAAGCTGGCAAGGGCTTCTTTCCAGTTTTACTCTGAATACTTTCCAACTGCTAAAATCTTCTAAAAGTGTCTATCCAAGCATGGCTTATGGGATGGGGAAAAAAAAGGAAAAAGCTAAGTAAAAAACACATTATGCAGCAGAACTCATTTGAATGATTTATTTTAAAACATTACTGAAGAAAAGAAAGAAAAATTCTTTAGTATACAGAATCTATCTCTGAATTCCTTTGGGAAGACACAAATTTATTTTGCTCACATAATCTGGGCAATAAAATTATGGCGTAATCATGGAAACATTTTGTAAAATAATGCCTGGGATCTGAGTAATGCAAATCACTAGGCAATTTCCCGATATCCATATTATTTGCATATTTAGAACAGGCTACCTCTAGAAACCTGTTTTATGGAAGGACTAGGATGTGTGCACAAAGAAAATAATACTAAGAGTTATTAAATGATTGTTATGCCTTTTTATCTTCTTTCACATTGACTGATGCCTTTTTCTACATATTACTCTGCTTCTTGTTATTAGTGACCCCATGAGCGCATTCTCAGCAGTGGAAGCTGCTGTCAGGTGAGAGGGAGACACGTGGTTTGTGGCTTATCCTGATCACGATGACTAGGGAATACTGGTGCCATTTATATAAAGTGGAAGATTGAAGTTCTAATTTAAGAAATAATATAACAAATTAGTATTTGGAATGCTATGTTTGAAGTAATGGTAAATCATCCACAATTAGATTTCTAGAGATTTTTTTTTTAATATTCTCCAGGGATTAGGGGGTTGGGGGGGAA
>NW_012141080.1:3187432-3188597 GCF_000956105.1 Propithecus coquereli
TGGTGTAGTTCAAACAGCTCGCCGTTGACAGGGACAATCTGCCATGCTCATCACTTACCAGCAGTTCTTATGGAGTCACGCTTGGGGAAAGCAGAGAGTTAAATCTAGCCATTCAAGGCACGGCCATATTCATGCAATAAACTTTAGGACAAAGTGGCAAGGGTTGGTTTTCCCAGATTTAAATGTGCATAAAAAAATTATTAAAATAAACAGATAATATAAACTGTGTATAAACCACTAATCTGTTTTGAGTAAATTACCCTTCATAAGTTGAAATACATAATAAATATAATTTTAAAATAAAAAAATCATCATTGGAGGTGTTTGTAAAAGAATGCAACTTAGAGGATGTGGACTTGGGTGCCAGATGGTCTAGGGTTTGAATTTGTGCTTGCCCTGCATTAGCTGTATCAACAGGATATGCTACTTAACTTTCACAGCTTTGGTTTTCATTATGCGTAAAATGGAGATGATGTTCATCTCACTGGGTTTTTATGAAGATGAAATGTGGTCATTGATTTAGAATGTGTTGAATGCCTTGCCTTGCACAGTAGCGGCTTTCCATTAAGGGTTTTCAGTGTATTTTTCCTTTTCTTCTCTATTATCATTATCAGTCATTTTTTCGTGGAAGGTAACAGATGTTGGTTTGATAGATTGAAGTCCAGAAAAGAAAAGAAGAAGAAAAAAAGAAACAATGAGGCCCACTAGTGGCGGAAGGGTAGAGAGATTCAGTTGACACAGTTCTGGACAGCAGACCTCAGGCTTGGTCTGTGCAGAGGAGAATAGGAGAATCATGCCCTACCCGGGAAGAGGGCGTATTTCTAAGCAGTTCTGGCTAATGTGAGAGAGCGACCCATTAAGTTAGCCTGGGGTGATGGGCAGGAGGGCACCGTACACTGGCGATGCTCTGCCTGACACATCTGGCTGCCTCCACATTGTCCAATCCTGGCAGCAGGAGTGTTGGGGCCAGGAATTCTGTATTCTCTAGGGATGACTGATGCTGTCATCCCAAGATTTGAAGAAAATATACTCCTATCTAGATACAAATGGCACACATCCTTCTGTGGCAATCTGTCTTCTGTTTCCTTAAATTTATTCTGATGTTCAGTTGATGTGGCTGCTTTATATAGAAATGGTCAAGCGACTTGTTTGATTTTTTTTTTTT
>NW_012141080.1:3190477-3193687 GCF_000956105.1 Propithecus coquereli
TAGAGATGGGGTCTCACTATGTTGCCCAGCCTGGTCTTGAACTCTTGGCCTCAAGCAATCCTCTGTCCTCAGCCTCCCAAAGTGCTGGGATTATAGGCATGAGCCACTGCACTGGTCCCATTTTATACATCTGAGTGATGGCCAAGACCCATACATTCTAATTCTATACAACTTTCCAATCTATTTATTTTCTCCATTTATACTATGGTTGCCTGAGTTTGGACTTCCATTACTTATCTGGATTACTACAGTGAATTTATAACAGATGTCCTTATCTCCAGTCCTGCTTTCCCCCAACTTTTCTTCATATGGTTATTACTATAATCTTGGAAAATAAAAATTGAGACATGTAAGCCATCCTCCACCCTTCCCCACCCCTTGATTAAAGTCCTTGACTGGCTTCTCTTAGATTTATTTCAAAACAAATTTTCAAGATGAAACAAGGATCTACGCTATTAAATTTTGATTGAAATAAAAGGGAAGATGGACCTCATTTTCCTCACCTACACGATGCTAAGATTCAGTTTGATTAACTCTGAGGGCCATTCAGTCTCCCCAAATTCTACCACCATAGATGAAGCTTCTATGCCTTCTATTTCTGACACCAGGACGCCCCTGTCTCTCCGCCACCATATACCATCTCCACTTCTTAGATCCTCAGCTTATAAACAGAGAAGACAGAGACCCAAATACTTATTGAGTCTTAAGATAATTTTGTGAAACTAATAATGCCCAGGGACAGCAAGCAAGTAGGATGCCCTATGTCTAGGCTGACTCCAGAAAGAAGCATTCATGAAGATTTCAAAGATGACCTCTGACCATATTAGCACATTCCAAGTTCCCTCTCTATTCAGCCATTTCACATCATACCAGCTCAAAGGTGGCAACAAATGATTGGCATTATAAAAAAGGCGATGAAGCTTTTGATACTTGCCTTTTGAAAGTATTTATATTTTTGACATTTCAGATTTTCTTGACATTTCAGACACTTCGGATTGTACATGCAACACTATCAAGTCAAGCAAGGTTCTCCAACCATTCCAACATGTGTGCCCATGCGATTCAATTCAACTCAAATCTCTGTTTGCACAGCACAGAGCACATAAGAATCTTCAGCTCCAGGGATTAACTTGCATTTAAGAAAAAAGAAAAGAGAGAAGACCTGTACAACTAGACAAAAGGGCAGTACTGACGTCATACTGGAGCCGTTAGTATTGTGATAATCAAAATTATTCTGAATATAATTATGTTCAATAAGTCTTCAGTGTATCTTTTCAGTTTTTAAAGAGAGTGATCAAAACTGGATACATTTATTCAGAGTTTATCGGGAGTAACCGTAAGTTATGCAGGTGCTACATGCATGTCAGAGTTTCTCAACTATTGACGTTTTGGGCAGGATAATTCTTTGTTTCAAGGGGGTGATCCTGTGCATTGTAGGATGTTTGGCAGATTTCCTAGCCTCTACCCACTAGGTGCCAGTAGCGCCTTCCCCCGAGGTCTGACAACCAAAAATTTCTCCAGCTATTGCCAAATGTCCCCTTTGAGTACAGTGGCCAAATTGCCCCTGTTTGAGAACTAACACAGATGGAAGAAACGATTGCTTTGGGGCAAGTGACATATTATTGAGCTATTTTTCAATAGTAAAGAAGAAATACGTGTTTATTCTTTTCCCATAGCATGGGAGTGGTCTTTAGATTTCTATAGAAAATAAAAAAAATATGAAGACATATATCAACAATGGTATTCTCAACTCAATGAATAAATATTTTCAATAGAAATCCTTTTATTCCCTATTGTTTAGCCTTTCAGGGTAATCAAAGGGAAATGTGATATAAAGGTATTAGCTGAATATCAAGGACTAATGGTAAAAACATAGAAATAGAAAAGGAATTCTCCCTGAGGCAAAGAGAAACGGGGAATGGGACAAAGCAGGGCAGGAAAATCAGATTCCTTCTTTATTTCATTAATCCATTTAATTAACAATTATACTTCTTACTATGGGCCAGGACATCTCTAGATTATTTTGAAATCTTAAATCATGTACTCTTTCTCATAATTCAATGAGCTGGATGTATTCATATTTCTATTTTGCAGTTGTGGAAACTGAGGCTCCTCAAGGTTAAGTAACTTAGAATAAAATCACACAGCTAATGATTGACAGAGCTGGGCTAGGGCTACAGAGTCTGTGCTCTTAACAACTTTGCTTTACAAAGGTTTGGTAAATCAGATCGCCAGGGTGCCACCGTCAGCTCCTGTATTTATGGCCCCTAGTCCAGTCTGTCTGTGCTTCCTGCCTGTCCTGAGTCAGAGTCCCTAAGATGCATACTCTGAGAGATTTGCCTGCATGTACTTGCTGGGGAGGCTCTTGATATCCAAACTTGTGGGAGGCGGGGAGGAAGACAGAGAAGGAGAGAAATTGAGCTGTGATGCATGTGGAAGAAAAACCCCAGCTGATCCTACTGGGAGATCCGCAGCAAGGTCCTTTAGAGTTTTCCCACCTTATGTCCGGAAGTCAGCCTTTTTTTTTTTTAATCAAATCATACACTAGTCACTGGATGTAGGCTGCTCCCAGAAGGAGATGTCGCTTTGGACAAGGCAGCACTTTTCAGCCAAGGGCACTGAGCAGAGAGAGTCTCAGCCCAGAGCTAGCAACAGGCAGGTCAGGTTCAATAAAACTGCGCTTTCTGCCTTTGCCCTGGGCACTGAACAAGTAGAAAGCCATTGCATTTGTACAGTGTACTGGGGAAATGGAAGCAGCTGATTGTGGCTGCTATACTCTCTGAGTCCTATCTGATCTCACAAGTATAATCATAGCGAATCAATGCAGTGCCATGCCATCGCTCACTGTCCACAGGCGCGCGCGGCAGGGCAGATTGGGCGGGTGCACTGCCGTAAAGGACCCTGTGAGCCTGCGTCCCTGGATGAGGTGCTCTCTTCTTCTGATTTAGTTTCTTCCTTCAGCTTAGAAGCCTGATCCTGGCTGCAAAGGTCGCAGGAACTTCCAGTCCTTGCAGACTCTGTTCCCCATTAGCGTTTGTCAGTCTAGGTGGCCAGGGGCAGTAGCCTGAAGGATATTGACCAAAATATCAGCCTAGGAACCTGGATTTCAATTGTAAGAATCTGGGGGAAATCAGTCAGAATTGGCATTGTCTTGTAATTTCACAGCTTTTCCCCAGAGCCAGTTTGAACCTGTACAAACCAAGTATTCCT
>NW_012141080.1:3194992-3196497 GCF_000956105.1 Propithecus coquereli
AGAAAAAAAAAACACCACTTATAAACAAATACTTTTCAAAAATGTGTAAGAATAAAAATTTCTCTATACAAATTTTAGTTATTGATCTTTTTAGTTGTAATGGAAGAAAGAAAGTTTTATTGTTATAATCTGATGGGCATGATTACTGCAGACATTTTTATCATGTTGGCATTATGATTTAGTAGAATTTTGGTGTTTAATTTTTAAATGTGTTCAGAAACACTGTTCAGAGTCCTCTGGGCAATGGCCATATCTGCTACAGATGCATGAGGGAAAAAGAGCAAAGCTATTAGTGTTAGGAGTTTGTGGCCATTTAAATCTTTCACACATCAGTGGAAGAATAGATTTCTTAGTACTGAAAAGCACAGCGACTACTTGCATATTATAGATTTGTCATTAAAACAAAACTTTAAATTTCACTGAAAACTTGTATAATTAAAGACTTTTGCAAACATATAATCTTTATGCATTCAGTAAAACTTTATTTTTTTAGGTGAACTTTTTCATGACCTTATTCTAGAACATTACGTGGTATTGAGTTTTGAAATGGCAGCAAAGGAACAAGTCCTGCAAAAATCAATCGAATTGATTTCCATTCATGCAGATGCATTAAGTTTTACACTGGTTGATGTTCTTCCTTCCTAGTGGATTATAGGATTATAGACAGACTGAAGGCCAACTTTCCAGAGTGTGCAATTCCACTACCCACGCAACAACATTTTCTAGATTGTATCAGGAACATTCTAGAACAAACAATATGACAACATCATCTATCACGTAATGTGTTTTCTTTTTTTAAAAAATTAAGCATTCCTACACTAAAATGAATTACATTAGTGATAAGCTACAAATGGAAATAAAATGTGGTGCATTTATTGAATATAGAATAGTTACTTGGCTTTAAAACTATGAAGATACACGTGGGCTTCAAATATATCCAAAATATGAAGGTGAAATTGAGCCCAACACATAGATTTATATTTTTTTATTTTCCTGTAAAGGTAACACCACCTGTCTTAAGCAGAATTGTAGTCAAGTCAGGAGACCGAGTTAAGACTTATAATGGTTTCAGACATTTATGAGTCAATTAATATCTTTTGGCTTTACTCACTACTGTATAGTATCCTGATGATTTTAAAATTTTCTATCCCAGACATTTCTTCTAGGCAGCAAATCTGCTTGTTGAATTAATTTTTTCATTATCTTTGCTGAGGACTTCCATAGTTACCTCTACATTGACATATCCATTCAACGTGTCACTTTTTCCTAAGTCCTTAGGCTGACCCTAATTCTCATCACTTAATGAGTGGCGTTACCACTTGCCTCTTCAACCAATCAGCCTCATCTCCTCCTCTTATTCGATCTTCATCCCTTTTCTCCACCTTCTATATTGTTTCTTTTAGAGACAGGGTCTCTCTCTGTCACCTAGGCTGGAGTACAAAGCCATGATTATAGCTCACTGCAGCCTCCAACTCCTGGCCTCAAGTGATCCTCTTGCATCAGCT
>NW_012141080.1:3200057-3200945 GCF_000956105.1 Propithecus coquereli
AGAATCTGGGGGAAATCAGTCAGAATTGGCATTGTCTTGTAATTTCACAGCTTTTCCCCAGAGCCAGTTTGAACCTGTACAAACCAAGTATTCCTTGGATGGGTGTGCTCTGCTCCAGTGCTGATGTGGTGACCTGGCAGCGGTGGTGATGGGGAGTGGTTTCTATCATGTGGCCCTGCCATCTTTAACATATGGCTCCCAGGTTTCCTGGGGATGGCCTTCAGTCCACACAGGGCATCATCTTCAGAAGCGTGATTGCCTCTGTGGAGGAAACAGGTCCTTCTTGTGGCTGAATTTGGTAGAATTTGGTACCCTTTATTTCTTTAAATAAAATTGCACTATCTCAGTTTCTCTCTGTCATTTCCAGGCTCAGATACTCCTTGACCGTCACCGTGGACTCTGTGATGGGAGATTTTGTCTGCAGTGTCTTTACCTGTGAGCAGAATGAGAGAACCGTCCACAGAGGCTGACCTAGGGGTCTTGGGGGCACCAGGGTTAAGACCACAAGTCTTCCCTATACTGTGGAGGATCAAGGCTCAGACCAGACCTGCTGCTGGGGTGTGAGGTGGCCAAGTTTGTAAATCGTTCATTAGTTTGAAAAGGAAAGTGCCGTTTAGAAGTTTATAACCTGTTTCTCAACATGTGCAATTGGCATCTCAGTGGGTATGTCAAAGATGAGAAAAGGATCCCACCTGGAAAGAGTGAATGGTCACCTATTAGGTCTCGAAGAGCTCGAGTTACAGCATGGATGGCCGCTGCTACAAGGGCTGTCATGTGTCATATGACCGCAGGAGAGGACTTCTCAGCCTGGAGGTTGCTGTTTTGCCCAAACCTACCGATGCAAGTTATACAGTGATTATCACAGCACAAAGAAAGAGGAGTGGGGAG
>NW_012141080.1:3211615-3213441 GCF_000956105.1 Propithecus coquereli
TGGCATCATGCAACTGGTACAATTTCAAACACTGTCAAGGTATTTAGCAGTACTTTTCCTCTTTTTGCTGTGAAAAGCACAGTTCTACTAATCACAGTCTGGGGTCACACAGTTTGGGGAAGTATTCACTATATTGTGATCATTTCAGCCTGAGGGGGCAAAGCCTTCTGTCAATTTATCTCCTACCCAAATGTTCAAAGTTGTAATTAATTAGGAGGAAAGAATGTAGAGAAAATACATTTCAAAGATAAATCTAGTCATTCAGCAGTTCAGCATATCTTGTAATTTTCCTATTTCTATAGCAACTGACAAATTCAAGTCTGCCTACAAATTTAGGAACAGAGGAAATCATAGAAAGGATTTAAAAATTATGACAGTGAACCAAAAAGAATATCGACATTTGCATATTTGTTGTGTCAAAAAGCTTCTACAATACTATTAGATTCAAGAGTGTTGAAAAGCACTGAATTCCTGAATATTTATTCCACTTTATTCTTTCCTGCGTGACTAGCGGAACACAGAACTTAAGCGATGCTGCCTTTATTTGCCCAGAGCTCACCATAAATTGAAAGTCATTCATGGAATCATGGCACTTTATATCTAGAAGGCCAAACCCTCGGTGTTCATCCTCCAGCCTTCCTCGCATTTTTTAATATAATCATCACATACTCGGGTGCTCAGGAACAAAACCCGGGAAATCAGTTTCCTAAATAAAACCTAAATGCAACCACTTATCACCATCTTTATTCAGAACAGCCCATTTCAAGCCACCAACACATCTTACCTCAATTATCTGAATTATCGATGACCGCAACCCATTAACTGGACTCACCACTTCTGCCCCGCCCACCCTCCAGACAAGTAATCTCAAAAGATGTTTTAAAAACATACATGGGTCATACCATCCCCATGCCTAAAACTATCCAGTGAATGCTCTTATCTCATGATGGCCCCGTCAGCTTCCGGAACTCAATTCTACCTCTCTTTCCTTTATTCATTATGGATTAAACACATGGACCTTCTTACTAGGCTTTAAATAAGCCCAACTTCTTCCTAACTTAGTGGTTCTGCACTTAACTAACTTGCTTTCCTCATTGGGGCCTCAGCTCAAATTTATGTCCCTTTAAAGAGACCGCCCTCACAATCGTTGTTAAATAGTCCTTAGTTTGCCGTCACCGGTCATGTATTCTCATGTTACTCTGTTTCAGTTTCTTCATAGCACTCATCACTACGGAAATGGCCTTGCGTGCTTATTTATTTAACTGTTCATTGCTGGTCTCCCTCATGCTAGAATGAAACCTCCATGAAAGAATAGGCCTCTTTCTCTCCATCCTCCTCCCTGGCTGTATTCCCTCTCTACCATTTGCCTGGAATATACTAGGTGCTCAATAAATATTGATTGAATAAAGTACACCCTTAATTTCACAGATGTGAAATTCTCAGACTAACGGAGTTTATACAAAGTCACTGAAGTTTTTATCCCAAAAAGTAGACATAGGAAAGAAATCCAGGTTCCCTTAAGTCATATTCTAGTGCCTGTATGGTCAACCAGATTGCCTTTTTTTATTGCTTGATTCCTGTGGGATTTGTATTTGTTGAAGAATTAGACAGCTATAGAAACTACCCAGACAGACAAGAAGGAAATGAAAAAATGTAGCCTTAAGCTGATGAATCATTCCTGAACTTCTGGCTACCAAGTTTTGATGAGTATGAAAGATAATGGATAAAATCTATTCTCCACCTTCGTATACCCTAAAAAGAAGGACTCTAAAGAAATGGAAGGTGGAAATTTTACAGATGGGCAACATTGCTTTTTGGAAGAGAGA
>NW_012141080.1:3224696-3225745 GCF_000956105.1 Propithecus coquereli
TATATACTGAAAATGGCTTTGTGCACTTAAAATAACTAAATGTCCTCACTCCTCTATTTCTTTATATATTGATAAGACTAGATCTGAAGCAAATCACTTTCTCCTTAAGTTATTAAGTTAATCGAAGCAGGTCACTTTCTCGTCGGGGTCTAAACCACCTTGATGCCAAATAACAGCACCACTTTTAATCTCTTTCACCATAAATAAGTGCCCGATCCAATAAATGTGCACAGTACTCATTAATATTGATAAATATTGAAGAAGGAAATAAATCACGATGCTTGTGCTCTGTAAACAGCATGGACCAGTCAGCAAAAAATGCAACTATCTCTGGGAAGCAGGAGGCAAACTTGAGTGTCGTCAGCAATCACAGTCCTAGGGAACTGGGGGAGAAAATCTGCTTGTCCCAGTCTAAGACAGAAAATTTAACATGGCCAGAACCTGAACCAAAACCCAGCCGGAAAAGTTGACATGACTGAATTATCAGTAACTGGTTTCTCACTTCCTGAAGAGAGAGCTAATTTCACCATAGATAAAAGAGGAACACCTCGATGTCCTGCAGCAAATGTTAAACAAGAGCAAATGTTACTTTCACTTGCTTTCACTTTCTGTGAATTTAGCCACCAGCAGAAAAGTCTCTGAAACTAGGAAACTTACTCCCATTGAGACTGTTTTCCCAGGTGCCCAGAACAGTCTAGACAGGCCGTTTTGTAATGAACAGCCACCTTCTTCCTCCTGAGAAATACCTCCTACAACGCCAGTGCAAAGCTAAGGAAACAAAGCAAAGCATAGGCTCGTTTCTATGAATAAAATTATCTCAAAGGAACCACTTGGCTTTATTCACTTTGTTCCAAACTCAAAGCCCTATTCTGAAGATTCTGAAGATCTTATGAGAAAAGAGAATTCCGGTCCTACGTGGGCTCCTCTTTGTGGTATGGGGGTCATGGCTGTGGAATCATCTTTCCAATTAAGCCCATTTGCCTCACATAGGATGGTGGGTGACCTCTTACCATCACTGTACACACTCACATCACACAAAACGTTCAATG
>NW_012141080.1:3225795-3228046 GCF_000956105.1 Propithecus coquereli
AGATAGAAGAGACAGCAGAAGGGGGGAAAAGAGAGAATGATTACTAAACTAATGAAACTAAAAAATCTGCTCTTAGATAGCTATACATATATATACACACATATATATGTATGGTAGTATTTGGAACGTAGCCTAGCATGATCTAAAAGCCTCATAAGAATTGTCTATTGTTACATTTAAGATACATGACACCTGGTGGGTACTCCATAAATGACATTATTACTTGTAATATTGGAATGAATCCAGTTGAAAGCAGCTGCCTCATTTTTAAGTTTTAGAAGCCTGAAAAACCTAGCTATAAAGGTAATACTGCATATTTTTACATTAGTTCAGTGCATTAATTTAGCATCTATTAAACTAAACACAGGAGCTCTAACATACAAGACAGAGTCTATGATTAAATAAAAGGCAAAATGGGCGGTAATTGTTTTGAATGCCTTGTGATGTTTTTAAAGCTCTTTAAATGTACCCAACCACAGCATACTAATTTTAAATGATCAACTCTTATAGAGTAATTGGAGTATAGTCTTAACTCATTTAATATTACTTACACAGTTAAGGGCTTCCACGTTAAGCATACAGATTTTTATGAAGCTATTTGGTAGATACTTGGGCATTTTCTTTTTAATACCTCAATAGAGTTATAATTAGTTCAGAAGGCCTAGGAACACTTTGAGATAATTGTGCATAAATTAATCGCTAAAGGGCACAATTAACTTTTTATTAACGTTTGTGATAATAAACATTCAACTTGGTTCCTAATATTTCGTAAATTATATTCCATATTTTAATTGTTCCTATATTAAGTTTTATTACTTAATGCCCTTGAATATTTGCCTTGGGGACCAAAGCAAACACTCTTAACATGGTTAATCCAAGAGAAAACCTTTATTCAATTAGATAATGTTGAGTCAGGCAAGGCCCCGGCTCAACTTTCCAGCTGCTGTCATAGGCAAGGAAAAGAAGTTCCTTTGTAGAAAACCGAATGGGAATACAAGTCTATGATAGAAGTAGTGCTGTCATGAAATGATATTGCTTATCTCTTTAAGAAAACCCCGATACTTGAACTACTGAAATCAAGGAGCATCCTGGAATCACCTTACAATGCGACGGGTTCAATCCTGATGTGGATTGTTCACTCCTTAGGGCTCACAGTGTAACCCATTCTTTAACTTGAGTGCCCCTCCATTTTCAAAAATTATACTTAACTCCTCGAAAAGGAATTCTCCTATCTGTCTGCTTTGAGGGCTTTAATCTGGCTCCAAAATACTGGGAGCCAAGCGTGGAAAGGGGAATGGTGTCCTGATGTTTGGCTAGCAGACGCTCACGTTATCCTGCTGTTTTCAGTAAAATCCTTTTCACGTCACCCTCATGTGCTTCTGAGTCCAAAGCCTCTCTTTAATGACATTAAATACTGAGATACAATTTCCCTTAACCAGGAGACATTTGTATGATTAGCTGATGTAGTAGGTGATTATGTTTTTGACCTTTGGAATCCCTCCTCCAGGGGCTTCTCTTGTAAGTTTTCTAAGCTTCGTTTCCCCAGGGGCAGTGAGAGGCAGAGACTTTAAATACAAAAGCTTTCTGAGCGTGTCCCAGAGACAGGACAGAAGGAGTTGCTGGTGACATAAGTCCTTCTCCGCTCACAGCCTGGGCTTATAGGGGACCTCATAGACAAGGCTGCTCTGGAAGGGAAGATGATGGGCAAGCTGGGTCCTCTGGGACTACAACCGGGGGACGCACGCGGGACCGGGCCAGGCTGCTGAGAGTCCCTGAGAGTGTGGCCGTAGAGACATAGAGTGGGACTCGCTGCCTCCAGTTGCCTGGGAGGACACCGTGACGGCAGTAACTGGCACTCTTTGGCAAATCTGCTGGTTTCCATATATATATACACACACACTTGTATATATTTTCACAAATGTTTATACTTATACATATATATATTTGTGAAAAGATCTCTATCATATATTCTTAAATGTAAAAGGCAAATTGCAGAAATTTTATTTTATTTCATTTTATGTCAAAAATAATTTATATGTATGTGAGATTCCAAAGACATCTCTTAATTCTCAGGAGAGGGATTGGGGTTGGGAGGAGATGAGGAAATGGAAACTTTTGTTTTTTACTTTATTTTTATTTTATATGATTTATTTTATTTATTCTTCTGAACCATTTTCAGTACAAGAACATATTATGAGAGCCACATATGGGAGCCACGTAGGTCATTTTGAATAAAAGAAACCAGTAAAAT
>NW_012141080.1:3228096-3228833 GCF_000956105.1 Propithecus coquereli
GGTACAATTCCAAGGAGAAAATGTGTACCATTGGGACCTGAGGAGACTCAAGTACCTTGGGCTCTAAAATGATGCTTGAATACTGGCCAAAAGCCAAATGATATTTTTTAAAAATAATCAATATTACATTAGAGATTTTCCTAAAGATATTAGAAGTTGAGGTGACCTATGTCCATCTGGAGAAGTTCATCAGGATTTTATATGATGAGCATGGAAGATACAGTTTTCCATTAAAAGGAGTGGGCAGATGAGAGTATATATTTCCTCAGCACCAGACAATACACCACAGAAAGGGAAAACAATGTAATTAATAATGGTTTTGAGAATCTGTCACAATTATCTCACCTGTGCCCCTTTATCCCAGTAGAGAAGCTCTTATAGTAGAAAGGTGAGGACACGCGTTATTTAAAATACGAACTTGAAGGGCTACTCTAACACCACTATAAATTCAGCCCAGTGTGTGTTCTTTTTGTTTTTATCCTCAGTTGTAATAAAGGAACAAGGTCATCTCATGGTTAAAACACCAGATTGGGAGTCGGGGATCAAAAATCTAGTTCCTAGTCCTTGACAACTAATTTACTCAGATTTTTCTGGGACTCAATTTTTTTCATCTGTAAAAATAACAAAGTTGATGAAATGATCTTTAATATTCCTTTATGTTCTACAAGTGGCCCGATTATATTATCTGTGCACACATTGTAGGGTCTTTTAATAAACAGAATATACAGAATAGTTTT
>NW_012141080.1:3241981-3243815 GCF_000956105.1 Propithecus coquereli
ATCAAAACTCTTCCTTTCAAGTTGAGTTTGGCAACATTAGCTCTTGTTACTATGCAAGAAATCTTTGATCTTCCTGAAAGAGGCTACCTCATTTGAGAACATGACAAGGCTCTGAAAAAAGTACAGCACAAAGAATATAAAAGCACTGTGTGAATGACATGACGTTTTTACACATTGGTGTTTAGACGTGATCTGCATCAATTTTGAAGGCGTATTCTACACATGTGGTTTGTTGTTTTTCATCAATATTTCTCTTTGGAGCCTCAAAAGACTCAGCTGAAGCATGCACTCTTCTCTTTCTGACAGAATGATGTGAAAATGTCTGTACCCGTAAGGATGATTTCATCTTGCGTATACTGTTATTTTGCCTCTTCTACCCAAAACCTCATCACTAGATATTTTCTTACCTGTTGGTCATTTCCTCTATACCTTGACCAAACTTTATGCTTTAATAATATAGGAATAGATTCATATAACGAGTGATAGGTGCTAGGAGTTGGACCTTCTGTTGGAAGAGCTGTGTTGGTACCTATATTGTTGGAAGGAGTTTGGTTAGGAATTTCCCTCTTTTTACCAGAAACCTATGCTGGATTGATATTCTATATCCATATATATTGTTGATGCTTAGGTAGCACACCAGGTTGGAAACTTTGATACCTCACTTTCTTTTTTTTAATTTTTTTATTTTGAATTATGAGTATATAATAGTTGTATATCTTTATAGGGTACATGTGAGTTTTAATACAGGCATGCAATATGTATTAATTAAATCAGGGTAATTGGGGTATCCATCATCTCAGATATTTTTCATTTATTTGTGTTAAGAACATTCCAATTCCACTGTTTTAGTTCTTTTAAAGTATACTGATCATTGATTATAGTCACTTTGTTGTGCTATCAACTACTATTCATTCTAGCTAACTATCTAACTATATTCTTACACCCATTAACCATCCCCACTTTATCCACCCCTCCCTGCTACCCTTCCAAGCCTCTGGTAACCATCATTCTACTTTCTGTCTCCATGAGATCAATTGTTTTAATAATTAGCTCCCTCATATGAGTGAGAACTTGTGAGATTTGTCTTTTTGTGCTTGGCTTATTTCACTTAACATAATGTTCTCCAGTTCCATCCATGTTGTTGCAAATAGCAGGATATCATCCTTTTTATGGCTATATAATATTATATATATGTACTACAGTTTATTCATCCATTGCTGGAGACTTAGGTTGATTCCAAATCTTGGCTATTGTGAATAGTGCTGCAATAAACATGGGAGTGCACACATCTTTTCTATATACTGTATTCCCTTCTTTTGGATATGTACCTAGCAATGTGATTTCTGGGTAATAAGGTACAATAGTTTTATTTTTAGTTTTTTGAGGAACCTCCATATTGTTCTCCATAGTGGTTGCACTAATTTACTTTTCCACCAACAGCATAGTAGGGTTCCACTTTCTCTGCATCCTCATGGGCATTCATTACAAAGAAGAACTGGCACCTTTCCTACAGAAATGATTCCATATTGAAGAAGGAAGAATCCTCCCTAACTCATTCAATGAAGCCATTATCACCTTGATACCAAACCCAGGAAAGTACACAACAAAAAAAAAAAGAAAAATTTTCCATTCCCGAAGTATCTCAGGAATGCAAAAAGAAACACCACATGCACTCTGTAATAATTGGGAGTTAAATGACAGGCACACACAGGCACAAAGAGATCTAAAGGACATCAGAAGCCAAGAAGGGGGGAGGGTGGGAGGTGGTGAGGGGTAAAAACTTACTAACCAGATATAGTGAACGCTATTCAGGTGATGGCAGACTAAAAGCCTC
>NW_012141080.1:3245185-3249842 GCF_000956105.1 Propithecus coquereli
GTGCATAATATATATGTCCAATATATAATTATATATTTAGTTAGATGTACACAATATATAGAGTTAGATACAGATATGTAAAGTAGTCAAGAATTAAAATTTTCAACCACCCTCTTAATTATGTGAATATCAATTATCCTGACAAGTATAAGAAAGCTTTCTGAACCCTTCTTTGGAGATTTCTAGATCTCTCTGGCACATTGAACTGGCATCCTAACATTTTCTTCTTTTTGCACAATGCTTAAGGCCAGTTTCTCTGGTCTATTAACTGACTTGCAGAAAGGAAGAGTAAATTGTCCTTGACTGCACAAACACCTCTGACTTTTTTTTCCATGAATACAAATGGAAGATTTTTAGAGCTTGGCAGTTAGCAGAGACATGACTCCTAAGACAAATTAAAGATCATGAAAACTTTTTTTTTTTTCTTTTAATTTAAAGCTTGGTTTTTTTTGGAGGTAGCCTTGGTTGTAATTATGATTCTGACACTGTTTGGCAATCTTAGGCAACCACATAATCTCCCTAGGTACATTTTTTTCGTTAATTAAAAAAAGTGTGAATTTAATGTAGGAAGGATAAACCAGATGACCTCAAATACTTACCCAGTTTCAACAATTGATGGTTTCATAATTTAATATGCATAAAATTAGTACTCTCCTCCTCTTCCTGGGCTTCTAACAGACGCTCCTACCATATGCTCCTCCTGTGCTCTGTGCAGTGATCCATTGTAGCAATTATGCGGTTGTATTGGAATTTTGTTTTGTATATTTGTCATTCTGGTAGTTTATTAACTTCTTAAGGCCAAAGTCTGAATCTGCTGTGGTTTTTCATCTCACATTCCAAGTTTCAAACATAGAGCTTAGCACAAAAGGATTCTAAGTATCGAATTGTTAAATGAGCTGAAGGAAGGAATTAATAAATTAATTGATAGATTTCATCATTAAATTTAGTTAATTGTGGTTTTTAATGTGCATTTTAGAAAAAAAACAAACTTGTATCAAGCTTAGCCTGGCCAATAGGCAGCCACCTGAGGGATATATTCTGAGCGGATTAGCCAATGTTTCCTGTCTTAGTATGCTATCTCCCTAGCTCTGGAATTCCCCAACATATTAATCTAGATGTTACTTAACAGCTTTTGGTCCTCAAGTGTAACTTGTGAAAATGCAAATATCTTGGTAGAACAGAATAGAAGGCACTTATTAGAAAGTGTTAAAAGTGGAGCTAAAAGCTAGAATAGTGTGAAGAAAGACGTGTTCTGGATAAGAGAAGACAAAGAACAGAACCATTTTTTAAAATTTATTCCTTATTTGTCTGTTTGTTTGTCTATTGTGTGCCAGATACATATTGGAGCCTGGCCCACACGAGTCTTAAGGACGACTGGGAATAGAGATTATTAAGCAAGTATTTCTTCTACAGAATGATCAGTGGTGGGGTAGGAAACGCATGGGAGACTACTGCAGAGGGGGCAGAGGAAGCTTCCAGAGCCAATGACACCTCACCTGAGATTCTGAAGAACCAATGAAAGTTAATAAGATGAAGCGAAGCGAGGAAAGTGGTACATTCAGAGACAAAAATGTCTCTGGAGAGTGAGGCACAACTGAAACTGTAAGATCCACGTTGTGAGGTTTAGAATGTTGAGGGGAGGAGGGAATGGGAAGAGAGGAGTCTGGAGACTTCCGTAGGGGCCCTTACAAACCATGTGAAGCATGCAAACCACATTAGAGAACTCTCTCTCAGGGTCTATGAGTATTCCCCAGAGGGTTTTAGACAGAGGGATGACAGATCTGCTATAGATTTTTCAGAATTCTCTATAGATTCTGTGTAAAGATTCCATAATTTCTCCAAGGGAGGATAGATTGGAAGCCAAGAACACAAATTAAGAGGCTTTTCTAGAACTGAGTAACGGACGAAGTTAGTGGCCAGAGTGACAGAGAGAAGAGGATGTATTTAGCAGGTGGCAGGAGTGGGACTCAATAATTCATATAATTTGAAGGTAAAGAAAACAGAGTTGAAAAGGAATTACAGGCTTGGGACACTAAGTGGGTTTTTAATGACACCCTTTGTGGAAGGGGGAAACGTGAAAGTGAATGCAGGTTTCTGAGAAAACTGGTAAATCACATTTGGAACATGTTGACTTGAAATGATAAAGGTAGTTGGAAGTTTGAATTGTGGGCAGGAAAGACAGGTTAGGGGTTGATAAGATGGTGGTAGGTGGGGGTGATGCACAATTTGTTTGTTGGACATTTTTATTGAACTATGGTTTTGTATCAGCTAGTCCTAGCAATTGTGATTCTGATGAAACTCCAGTTAAGAAGCACTCACTGGGACCGAGTCAGGAGAGGGACCTGGAGAGAGCCCTGAGGGGCGCTGGCCTTAAGAAATGTGCAAAGGGAAAGGATCCTTTTCCAGAAACTACGAAAAGCAAGCTGAAGGGTAGGAGGGGATCCATGAGCCTTAGTGTGATAAAATCAAAGTGGTTCAGCCAGGTCACCTACGATAAGGATTGAGAAGGTGCCATGGATTTAAGAAACAGGAAGTGGGGCCAACCCCATGAATTCTCCTTCATTTTGGCCTTTTCTTCCCTGCTAGCATAGCTTGCCTCTCACTTCATAGCTGTAAGACAACACACGGGCTTTTTATGTGTGACGTAGTATTGGGGTTGCCAACATTTCTCTGTAAAGGGCCAGGTAGTAAATGTTTTAGGTTTTCTACTACAATTATTGAACCTCCACCACTGTAGCACAAAAGCAGCCATAGGCGATGTGCAAATGAATGGATGTGACTTGTGTTCCAATAAAACTTTATTTACAAAAACAGGCTGAGTGCCGGATTGGACCCACATGCAGTAGTTTGTAAACCTTGATATAATGTGTTCTCCAAAATCACAAAGCAAAAAAACAAGAATTCCTATATTCCCTTCACCAAGCTCCCCCACTAGTGACAATTTACGTAACTATAAGCAAAATGATCGAAACCAAGAAATTAACCTCAGTGTAATAGTGTTAACTGAACTACATATTTTACTTGAATTTTACAATGCTATTAAACAACAAATTTTCTTTAAACTTTAGTTTTTTCATTAATGTACATTTTTGTTCTAGGATCCAACCCACAATCCCATGTTCAATTTTTTTTCATTCTTTTTTTTATTTTTAAATTTCAGAATATTATGTTGTTGTATCCTCTAATCTGTGACAGTTTCTCATTCTTATCTTTCATGACCTTGACATATTTGAAGAATACTAGTCAATTATTTTGTGTGCTGTCCCTTAATTGTGTTCGTATGTTGATTTCACGTGATTAAATTGAGGTTTCACGTTTTCTGCAGGAATGCAACAGAAGTGTGTATCATAGCAGGAGGAACAACATGACGTCGATATGTCTTCCATCTAGAGATGTTAACATTATCACTTGGTTAAGGTGAGTTTCTCCACAGTAAAGATTCTAATTTTTCTTTTGTAATTAACAAATATTTTAAGAGAGATAATTTAACATTACACAAGTAACCTGTTTCTCCTTAAATGTTTACCCACTAATTTTAGTGTCTGTTGGTCAGTCTTTGCCTGCAACAACAAAAAAATTGTTGCTTATAGTAATTATCAGCATGGTGTTTGCAATGTTTCTCTGAAGCTAAAAAATAATAATAGGGCTTATGGGAAACAATAAGGTTCCCATATCCATAAAACCTTTTTGCCAGAATACTAACGAAAAATATAGGTGTTTTCTGCAGAGATAAGTTTTAATGACCAGGCAGGCAGAGGCTACCACAGTGGATATTAGCAATTGTTTAAAAATACTGAAAACATCTTGCTTAGAGCAGGGATGGCAGATGCTGAGACAAGGTAGGTGCAAATACTGTTCCTAAGGTGTCCTTGCAGGCATAGCAGGCTGCCACAGCCCAGAGCTAGAGAGGGCTGGATTTGATAAAGGTCATTTAAACCTAAATTTAAAAGGTTCAAGGAAGGATTAGCCTTTCTTCTTCACTCGTTGTTAACTTGTCTTTGTGATGCCAGCAATCTCTGTAGCCATCATGTAACACATGAGCGGACACTGAGCTGAAATGCAGAGGACAGAATAAAGATATGGAAAGGCATTGAGGTCTTTGAAGATGTCAATAACAGGCTGCACCATGCAGACCTGAAGCCAGCTACGCCCCCTGACCCTGAACAATTGTTTGTCAGAAAATAACTGTCCCACTGTATTGGGCATTATAGTCGGATATTATCTTGCCTGCAGCTGAAATCGTTTTGACAAAGGACATCTATTAATATGATAACCGTAATGAATGAGTTTCAGAGAAGGTACACGGACTAGATGTGCCACTTGCCAATATCTGGTCCAGACCACTTAGAAATCATCCAATTAAATGTATTATATGTGCTCTTAAATTCTGCAAGCCAGAGACAGACAGAGGCAAAAACAGAGAATGAGATACAGACACACACACACACACACACACACACACACACACACACACAGATTCAAAGAAAAAAAAAGCTACCATGATGTTTTCAAGTGTGAATTAATGTGAAGATTAACATAGGTGAACCCTAGCTAGTAAAACAATTCTTCAGTACCATGATTTGATTAATTCACCTTGTATGCCTATGTCAAAACATCGCATGTACCCTATAAGGAAATACAGTATTTATACACCCAT
>NW_012141080.1:3249892-3266616 GCF_000956105.1 Propithecus coquereli
AATTTTAAATGTTATAACTTTCCTATGTCCTTAGTGGTTCAACATAAGGTTTTATAGAATAGGAGTGGAAGAGGCCACAGGCCACGTACTATTTCTACCTTGTTAAAATATGGGTAAAATTCCATCCCTTTACACTGAATACCACAATGTGTCCCGGTGCTTGTTCTTTAATCATATTTCCAAGGGGCTGCAACTGTATCCTTTGTCTGTAGGGCACAGAGCAGAAGGTGAAGCTGGACCAAGCCTATCTGTGTGAATTAGCAAGTAAAATAGAAACTCTAGCTTCAGGGAAATCAGAAACATGTCCTATTTATTCCAAATTTTTGTTTCTTCCTTCTAGCTCTTAAATGTTTTTCCATATATATGTATATAATTATTTGAGAAGATAGGATAGCGTTAGGTATTATATGAGGAAAGCTTTCTAAGCTCTAAAGTGCAACTTTTCATTTAAGGAGTTGTTATTTTTGTTTTTGATGAAGGACGCAATAAAAAATAGGAGGATGGAGGAAATAGAGACTCGTTACTGAGAATCTCATAAAAATCAGAAAGGAGAACACACTTCATTTTACCCATCTATTCCCTGCAAGTGCAAACAGTAAACTGTCTGATTATTTTGGAAACAAAGAAACATCAGATGATTCAAGTTCAAGAAAAGAAAACGTATCACATGGTTTTGTTCTATAAAATTAATTGTCACAGAATCACTACAACTAGTTAGCTCTGGAGTACCCACTGTGACATGGGATAATGGTCTCTCATAAAGATTTTAGGAATCACATAGTACTCTTGTAATTTTCCGATGTACTCTATAGTACATCTTCTAAGTGGTCATTTAGACTAAACCAAGCAAAAGGAATTAACAAGAGTGAAGAGAAAAACAGCTGTGTCTAAGCCTGGTTTCTAAAAAAATGTCTAATGAAATAGTGATGACTCATGATTGTACTTTCAGATTTGCCTGCTGTTTGGCATGTGTTATTTTTACATCTGCTCCAGTGGCATTATTAATAATTTTGAAATTGTCATGGTATTGACATCTTGAATGAGGATGGATCACACTCAGTTTGAGCTTATAACTCCTCAAAGAGTTTGAAATTAGGAAAAAGGGAAAAATAATAGTGATTAATATTTGCACAGCATTTTAAATTTACAAGCCATTTTTCAAGCATTTCACTCATCAAGGAAACTTTATTAAAAGAAGACAGTGCAGCCCAGTGATGCAGATTTCAAAGTGGCCAAATTGGAACTTGAATGCTATGTTCAGACCTCAAGTACTGGCCCTTTCCTAGTGCAAAACCCTTCTTCCCTTCCCATGGTATCAACGCTGCAATATTTAATGTTACCAGAAATTAATTTTTCCCTCTTACGTAATTTACCAAAGACAAAAACATAAGATTAAATTATTTTAGCCTTCAGAAGCAAGTTAAGTAATTTATTGTTTGTTTGTTCTTTCTGGACTGTGCTTTCTAATTATTTGTGTGGACATTGAGAGGTTTGAAGAACCCCTTGGAAAATGGGATTCTTAGTAATTTAAGTGTAACAAACTTTAATACCCCCTACCCGACAAGACTTGAGGAGCAGGGGGTTGAGTTTGTAAGACAATTGTTCTACTCACGTAGTGGTTTGTTTGTTTGGCTTAAATATTTACCTGTTGCTACTATTGAGTTGGCTGAATCTGCCATAACTAAAAGATGATTCTGATCACGTTACTGGTGGAGGTTTTTTATAGACAAAATCTTCCTGGAAAACAAAACAAAACAAAAGGAAATGGTGATATACAATATGGCCAGGAAGACTTAGTGTCTTGAAATTTTCAATTAATCTTATCCTGCTGGGGTTTCCCAAAGAATTACATTTACCTCAGTTACCTCAGAAGGGTGTGGTTTGTCATGAAGTTATTTGTGGTCATGTTTAGCAGGAATGGGCCAAATACGCATTTTTATTACATTTTTATATTAAAGATAGTATAAGACTAAACATACATGTGTGTTTTAACTTGCTTGGTGAAATTTTTAATCTGAAGGATTTAGGATATTGAATAGATCACACTGTCACTTAACAATTGATATTTTAAGGAACAAACAGTTGCCAGATAGGATGAAAGTATACTCTTTCTTTCTCTCATAATCTCTCTAATAATTTCATTATTTACATTTCGTTGTAGAACCCTACCTTATATTTCTTGGAAATATTATATCTCATTAAAGGATACATGTGTCAGGAAACGAAAGATTTCTCATGGACAGATAACAGCTCTGTTAACATGGAACTCAGATAATTTTCATCTGTAGTTTAGTCTCTATTGAGTCTTTTAAAATATTTTAAAATTCATGGGAATAATCAACACCTGGAAGAATTACATCTTTGGCAATGAAAAATGCATTGAGAGGTTTTAGAGCTTTTGCAAACTGCCACTCGAGCTTATTATTTATGAACTCTTTGCTCTTTAAAATTGAGAACAAAGCAATTAACTACAATTTCACACCTTCAAGAATACTAAGAACACAGTCTTCCAGCTATTGTAAATTCCAAAGTGTATTCTTTCACTTAAATTTATAGTTCCATTGTGTGGAAATTTTTCTTTTATTCAAAAGAAAAAGTTTAAAAATGAATCTTTTATTTTGTTCACTGAAAATGGGCAATGCCAGTTTTGTTTTTAAGAAAATGAGCTTAACAGGTTCCATTGTAAAAATTGTGAGTCCAACATTTAAGAACGTACAGGTGGGCCATATCAAGTGGGATGATGTGCTCTTTGGTTTGTCATTGAATGTGGTGCTCAGAGTTTTTGATAACAGCTTGCATGCTCGTTAGTGAGCATGGGTGCTTACCCCTGAAGCCCCACAGTGATCATACTCCACTCATACCGCATACTACCGCAACATGCTCTTAAATCAGCTGAGACTAGGGGAAGTAACGAATTAACGCCAAGTCATACATGTGGGAAGGCATGGATTTGATCTTAGCTAGTCTGACTGGAGCTCAATCACTTTCTTCTATGCTACACTCTTCCCAAATATGCGTAGCTGTCAGGGAGTACAAAAGGCTCAACAAGATCAATGACATTATCCCAATGTACGGCAACTCAACACCCATTCCACCAAAAGAAAGTAACTTTAAGTTCCTTTTTATTGTCAACAATAGAAATAAGTCACTAGTTTCCAGCTATTGTAAATTTCAAAAGTGTATTCTTTCACTTAAATTTATAGTTTCCTTGTGTGGGAATTTTTATTTGAGAGATGCTCAGAGAAGTAATTAGAATTTAACTTCTTTTCTGTTACTCATTAAATCTCAATACTGGCATCTTCCTTCCTATTCATACTGCCTGGGCTAGGCCCTGTTGCCTCCCTCTAAGCTATTACAGCATGTCATTCATCCTCCTTCAGCTTCCTATTCAATTTAATTTTTCAAAGAGAAGTTCAGTTCATTGTCACAGCATTGTAGAGGGGAAGGGCATGCTTCTAAGCCTCGCTTGGGTGAGGCGAAGACATAAAATGTAACCCAAATGTTTGTACCCTCATAATACCCTGAAATAAAAATTAAAAAAATACAAAACACTTTCAATGGCAGCAGATGACTACAGAATGAAATCCATACAACCTTGACTTCTTGTGTCTTTTTCCCAACTGTGTTCTCAGTACTTCCCTTGTCTCTCTTATCAAGAGGTAACTTCTAATTCAACCATTTCTAGGTAATTCTCCATTCCCCAACCTCAACCCCAGGACTATTCAAAAAATTCTTATTAAGATCCTGCCATGTTTAGTGGTCTGTGACAGGCATGTTGATAAATGCAAATATAAACCCACATAGATCCTAACCTCAAATAGCAGATGTTTAATAGTCAGAGAAGCCACGCATATATTTACTTAAAATAAAATAACCGAAAAGAATGAATAGAATTTTGGGGATTTTATCTAATTCAGTTAGGAAGTATATATTTAGCTCAGCTAGTTTGGCTCTCTTGACAGTTGAAACAGGTAAGGTATGAAATGGTACTGGCTGAGATTAGAGTTATTAATAATAAGTTGACCTCAATAATGAAAAAAAAAAGCAACAGAAATGCACAGGGACCTTTCTTTATTCTGCTTTCATTTCTGTATATATTTTATTTTATTTTTCAAATTTTCTCCATATGTACTTTCTCACTTTCCCACTATGGGTCACCCAGTTTTCCCAGTCTAGAAGAATGCCTTCTCACACTCTGCCTATTCATAATATATTATAATATTATTATACTTATCTGTCTAAAGCTCAACATGTAGCCCATCCACTGAAAAAATGACCATTCCCATCTGTGAGGTCCGTTAGCTCTCACTGTCCTCCCCTAGTCCATATTCTGTCATGATGGAGTATTTTGGGAAGCAATGCATTTCCTTTATAATCAGACCACATTTAGTTTGTGTGTAATCTTGTCAGAGCCTGGATTAGAGCTCTAAAAATGAGTTGCTCAAAAAAAATTTTCCCCTCACAGATCTCCTGTGTCACATATTTACATAGAGCTCTTTCTATATTTGTTTCTTTTTAAAAATAACTTTTCCCCCATTTCCTTTCTGCTTTTATCCTTTTTTTGTCTTTTTGCAACTGTCTTCCTAATGCCAAGTGCTTTAAATGCTTAGTCTATTAAGCCTCAGTTACATCACCCTAGATTGGAAATAATAATGCCTAAAATACATGGTTATTGGGGGGACTCAACGAAACAATGTATGAAAAGCTTTAGTACTTAACAGTTGCAATTGAATAATTGGTGAGGAAGGAAAAAGAGAAACAAAGCCCTTGGCAGAGAATACAAAAGCAAATATATTCCTGCCCTCAAGGGTATTGTAGTATCGTGGAGCAGAGAAATACAGAGAAAATGACAAGAAAACACGGAAAATGTTATTAGAGAGATGTAATAAAGTTGAGAAAACTCTTTCATTGAAGATAAATTTCAGTTGGATATTTTGTAAAAACAGGGCTTGTGCCATGGAGGGACAAGATGGCTGACCAGAGACAGCAGCTGCCAGATCGTCTCAGAAAAAAAGGAAATCTTTTAGATGAAAAAGGAAAAAACAAACAAACGAACAAGTATAGATCAGGTGTAATTCCAAAGGAATAAGTTCCAAAACCTACTAGAGATTCCACAGGAAGAAATCGTGAATCAGAACAAGAAGGAATGAGGTATCAGGAAGGATCAACCCCTGAGAGGCTCAGAGTCCAGTGAAAAGGGTAGGTGAAGTGGTTTGCTTCACCCTCCCTCACATCTCTGGCAGTCAGCAGGCTCCCAAGACTCAATCAGGAAGAAATAGAACTCCTAAACAGACCAATAATGAGCAGCTAGATTAAAGCAGTAATACAAAGTCTTCCAAAAACAACAACAAAAAAGCCCTAGACAAGATGGATTCACAGCCAGATTTTTCCAGGCCTACAAAGAAGAGCAGGCATTCATACTGCAGAAATTATTTCATAATATTGAGAAGGAAGGAATCCTCTCCAACTCATTCTACGAAGCCAGTATCACCTTGATACCAAAGCCAGGAAAGGACACAACAAAAAAAGAAAACTACAGACCAATATCCTTTATGAATATAGTTGCAAAAATCTACAATAAAATACTAGCAAACCGAATTCAACAGTACATCAAAAAAATAATCCACTATGACCGATTGGGTTCCATGTCAGGGATGCAAGGATGGTTCAACATACATAAACCAATAAATGCTATTTACCACATAAGCAGAAGCAAAAACAAAGACCATATGATCATCTCATTGATGCAGAAAAAGCATTCAACAAAAGTCAGCACACTTTCATGATAAAACTCTCAACAAAGTAGGCAAATAAGGAACATATCTCAGAATTCTAAAAGGCATATATAAAAACACCACAGCCAACATCATACTGAATGGGGAATAGTTGAAGGCATTCCCACTAAGACCTGGAATAAGAAAAGGATGCCCATTGTCACCACTTCTATTCAACATAGTGCCAGAAGTCCTAGTCAGAGCAATCAGGTAAGAGAAAGAAATAAAGGGTATCCAGATAGGGAAAGATGAGATCAAACTATCGCTTTTTGCTGACAATATGATCTTATATCTAGAAAATCCCAAAGACTCCACTGAGAGACTCCTGGAATTGATAGATAAATTCAAAAAACTCTCTGATTATAAAATCAGTGTACATAAATCAGTAGCATTCCTACACACCAAAAACAGTCAAGCTGTTAGACAAATCAAAGCTTCAATTCCATTCACAATAGGCACAAAGAAATTAAACTACCTAGGAAAATACTTAACCAAGGAGGTGAAAGGTCTGCACAAAGAGAACTATGAACCACGGAGGAAAGAAAGCACAGAGCATGCAAACAAGTGGAAAAACATACCATGTTTGTGGATCGGTAGAATCAACATTGTTAAAATGTCCATACTACCTGAAGTGATTTATGGATTCAATGCAATCCCCATCTAAATACCAATGTCATATTTCACAGATCTAGAAAAAATAATTCTACACTTCATTTGGAACCACAGAACCCAAATAGCCAAAGCAATCTTAAGGAAAAAGAACAAATCTGGAGGTATTGCATTACTGTATTTCAAAGGATACTACAAATCTATAGTAACCAAAACAGCATTGTATTGACATAAAAATAGAAAAATAGACCAATGGAACAGAACACAGAACGCAGACATAAAACCATCCACGTATAGCTAACTGATCTTTGACAAAGCAGGCAACAATATGTACTGGGAAAAAGAAGCCCTATTCAATAAATGGTGCTGGGAAGATTAGAAAGCCACGTGGAGAAGAATGAAATAGAATCCATATCTCTCACCATTAACAAAAATTAATTCAAATGTATAAAAAACTTCAATGAAAGATATGAAACCATAAGAATTCTAGAAGAAACTTTAGGAAAAACTCTTCTAGATATCTGCCTAGGCAAAGAATTTATGACTAAGACCCTAGTGGCAATCACAGGAACAACAAAAATATGTAAAGGGGACTTGATTAAATTACAAAGCTTCTGCAACAGCTAAGGAAATAATCAATAGAGCAAATTAGACAACTTATAGAATGGGAGAAAATGTTTGCGAGCTATACATCCATCTGATAAAGGGCTAATAACCAGAATCTCCAAAGAACTCGAGCAAATCAGCAAGAAAAAACAAACAGCCCCATTAAACAGTGAGCAAAAGACATGAACAGAATCTTTTCAAAAGAATGTAGACAAATGTGCAGTAAATATATGAGAAAATGCTCAACAACACTAATCATCATGCAAATGCAAATTCAAACCACAATGAGATATCATCTTGCTCCTTTTAGAATGCCTTTTATTAAAAAGTTCAAAAACAATAGATGTTGGCATGGATGCAGAGAGGAAGGAACGCTTATATGCTGTTAGTGGGACTGCAAATTAGTACAACCTCTGTAAATAAAATGTATGGAAATTCCTCAAAGAACTGAAAGTAGACCTACCATTCGATCCCACAATCCCACTACTGGGTATTTACCCAAATGAAAAGTCATTTTATCAAAAACACACCTGCACTTGAATGTTTATTGTAATACAGTATACCATTGCAAAGTTGTGAAATCAACCCAAGTGCCCATCAATTTATGAGTGGATTAACAAAATGTGGTATATATACACCATGGGGTACTACTCAGTCATAGAAAGAATCAATTAATGCTTTTTGCAACAATTTGGTTGGAACTGAGGCCATTATCCTTAGCAAAGTATCTAAAGAATGGAAAAAGAAACAGCACATGTACTGATTATTAGATTGAAACTAATCGATGAACACGCGTGCACAGAGGGAAGTAAAACTCAGTGAAAATCATACGGGGGGAAGAGGGATGGGTGAAAACCTACTTAACAGGTACAACAAATACTGTCTTGGTCATGGGAATGCTTATAGCTCTGACTCAAGCATTACAAAAGCAATCCATGTAACCAAAAACATTTGTACCCCAGTACTATTTTCAAATAACATAAAACCTTTTTTATGCTGATTAAAAAACAAAAACAAAAACAGGGTATGTGGATTTTCACGTGTGAAATTGTTTCTTGTTTACTTTTGCCATGACAAATCAGTAGATGAAATGGAATGGACTGAAAAAGAAATAGAGGTTCACATAACAGAGTAAATCATACTGAATTAAATGGATCAGACTTTCTGATTCTGTTAAATGCAACCATCTCCGCATGCCTGTACATTGAGAATGGAGCTCAGATAGAAGGAAAACTGATAAACAGATAGCAGGCAATCCTCTCTGCAGAACAGAAGCGGGTTGGCTCTACCACACTGGAACTGAACTGTTATTCATTACAAGGGTGACTTACCACCCCTGTGAACAAATGTCTCTATAGTCAAATGCATGAGTGCTTACCAACAGTAAATGGTCCTGCCTTCCCATTTTCCTTTTGTTTTCCTATATAAAAATAATAGAGCAGGTGCCTATGTATTATAGCACTGATTGTCATTTAGTGTCAGGAGAGGAAAAATCCACACACACATCCCTTCCCCACAATCTTCTAAAAATATCCAGAAGAAAATGTGATCATAAAAAATATTTTATTTATCCTTTTAACTGTTTATTTTTCAAGTAGTTTAAATTTATTTTGTAATACTGACAAAAGATCCCTACATTTTGCTTACCGAAGAGACATAAATGGGTTTAAAAAGGTTAAGAACACGAATTACAATAAATTTAAATGGACACGCTTGAAGCTCTGACTGGGGGGGAAGGGGAGCAAGGGCAACATACGTAACCTAAACATTTGTACCCCCATAATATGCAGAAATAAAAAAAAACAGAAAAAATAATCACAAAGTGTATTAGTTGTCTGTGTGTACCAAATTACCACACACTTAGCAGTTTAAAAGAGTACGTGTTTATTATCTCACAGTTTCCATGGGTCAGGAGTTCAGGCACAGCTTAGCTGATCCTCTGTTTATGGTCTTGCAAGGCTGCAGTCAAAAAGTCTGCTGGGCTGCATTCCAATCTGGAGGCTTGACTGAGGAAGAATTTGCTTCCAAGCTCATGTAGGCTGTTGGCAGAAGTCAGTACCTTGCAGCTGTTTGAATGAGATCCTGGCTTTTTGTTGACTCTTGACTGGAGGCTGCCCTTAGCTCCTACAGGCTGCCCAAGGTCCCAGAAAGGGCTTGCAGTTCCTTATTATGGGGCTTTCTCTGATATGACCTCTTATTCCATCAGGCTGACAAGGGGTATCTATAGCTCCAGTTGGCTATGACAGAGTCTTGTATAACGTAATGCAATCATGGGAACGACACAGGTACCCTCAAGGAAAGGAGATTATGCAAAGGCATAAACATCCAAGGGTGGGAATCATTGAAGTTCACCTTAGGGTCTGTCTGCCACGCTAAGTTACATGGATAACTTATTTAAAAAAAAAAAAACTACTTTACATCCATTATTTCTGAATTTAATATTAAAATTAAAGGGCTGATCAAGACATGCAGAGTAATGCCCAAAGTCTCCATTTCATTGTCATTGTGTACTCATGGGATTTAAGTTTTTAAATCAGATCTACTCATGACAAGGAACTTTTAAATATGATAGAAAATAAGAGGGATTAAAAACAAAGCAAAACAAACATCAAGTTCTGTGATTATATTTATGTGTTTACCTAGGAATTTTGCATTTAAGAGTCAACATTTTCATAAGCCATCTTTTTCTAGTTTCCTTCTGAAGAATAAAATAAAAATTATCTGTGGTAAACAAAAATAGCTTGATAGCCTTCTACATGAGATGGAGCCAGCTGTTGAGAACTAAATCTTATCCCACTGCCAACATCTGTATTTGAAGTGAGAAACTTCCATGGAAAGTGAATTAAGTAAGTTGTGCATTGAATCATGGCAAATTGAGATTTTTATTAATTTCTAAAAACTATTTAAACATAATTTGGGTTCTCTATGGAGAGAAGCTATATTTGAGCTAAAAGAAAATATATATAGGTCCTGGTAAATAGCATAAAAAGTTAGTGAACATTCATTTATTTATTAATTAGATATTTTAAACCTTTATCAAGAATCTTTTCAATGTTAGGTATTATTCTAGGTGTTAGGTATTTCATTAGCTATCTAATGATACTTTAAAAAATTACCCCAAATTCAAGCTTAAAGCATCAAATATTAACTAACCCAGTTTCTGAAAGTCAAGAATCTGGGAACAGTTTAGCTGGACTGTTCTCATTCAGGGTCTCCCTGGAGGTTGCCAGCAAGACGGTGGCCAGGACTGTAGTCATCTGAAAGCCCGATTGGGGTTTAAGGGTCTGCTACTCAGGTCACTCATGTGGCTTGGCTGAAGGCCTCAACTCCTCACCACGTAGGTCCTTCTGTAGGGCTACCCATACCATGGCAGCTGGCTTTCCCCCGAGCAAGTACTCTGAGAGAGAAAACAAGCGAACAGCAAAGAGAGAAGCTTCAGGGCTTTATAATTTAATCTTAGAAGTGTCCTTTCTTCTGTGTTATATTAGTCCCAGAGATCAACCTTTGTACAATGTGGTTATGGACTACACAAGGGTATGAATCACTGGGAAACTGGTTACCCCAGCAAAATACACATACATGAGTCATACCAGAATAAATAAACTTATCTGGTTAGGTGGATTTTATTTCTGATCATGGTCAGTAGTCCTTTAGTGCCAAGGAGAATGAATAGAGTGAGTGAGATAGCTGGGTTAATACTGGCTTGTGTCAAAACATTCTACAGCAATCATTCTAGCCTCCTTAACATTAGGATTTATGGGCGTCTCCTTTCCCTACCTGCACCATGCTGCCCATTCCTCAAGCCTCAGTTCAAATGCTGCTGCCTCCACAAATGTGTTCGTTCTCCCCTTCCAGCCAAACGTTATCACTCTCTCTCCTGAATCTCACCCTCAGATGTTTTTTAAATTCCCTTGTACCAAGCTATACACTTTTCTTTTCTGCAAGATAGTTATTAAATAGTTCTTCATTCTGATCAAATTTTAATACTTTAAGGACAGTGTCTTTTTTTTTTTCATATGTGTCCCGCATAGTAAGTGCTCTCGCAAATATTAAAAGATAGTGAACTATTGTGTGAAGGGGAATATGTCAGACAGAACAGTATTGGAGAACTCAAGAACAAAAAGGGCCTGAGGGATAGAAAGACATGAAGGATAACCGGTAAAAAGAAAAATGCATTTTGAGATTGAAAGTCAGAAAAACAAGTAACTGTGATAATACACTTTTGATGACAACTCTTATTTTTCCACAATATTGACCCATCTGACATGTCTTTCCCCTCAAAGATTCTGGTAAAGTGACTGTTTTACATAATTAAAGTCATTTCACAGTACAGCTCTTAATATCAACATTTTTAACACATACATGGGTTATAGTATATGCATTTCATAATGTTTTGTTTCTACTAATTTTCATCTTCTTTTGAAAGTGTAGAAATCCAAACCAGAAACCTATTTCATCTCTATTACATTATCAATTTCTGAATCCAACCTGTCATACTATTTTATTGGAGAGCATATAATGTCACATTATATCATGATACATCAATAAATCCAGGATTTATTTTCCAATCCATTCAAGTTCAACATAATCATGTTAAAGATTAAATGTGAATTGAGATCTAAATCTGTTTCCACTCCTTAATCTTAGTCTATGTCATTTCAAAGTCATTACCACTTCCCTCAGCATGTCAGTCCTACCATAATACCTGTTCTTTTCCATTGGACAGCCTGAGATTATTCATTTTCTGGATAAAAGTACATTATCTATTAATTTGTGTTGAATAATAGTTTACATTTTATTCAATAATTTGTATTTATTCAATAATTTGTGTTGAGTAATTGAAGTAATATCAATTAGTAAAGAAGAAATGGACTTTCCATACCCACCCATTTTTTGGTATAAATTCCAAATACCATACTATGAGTTACAAGGCCCTAAATAACCCAAACGACATCTTCTTCGACTTTAGTTCTGCCACTCTGTCAGCACACTTTCCTCTTTCCATTTCTTAAATAGGCTAAGCCTTGACTATCTCCAGAATTCTGGTCATGCTACTTCCTTTCCCTAGAGTGATATTGTCAAATTTTTACATGGTGATCTAGGCATGTTATCGAGTCTTTGTTTAAAGACCAACTCCTGGGGGCACTTTCCATGACCACACTTTCTGAATAGGAGCCCAACTAAATTATTCTCTATCCAAACACTCATCAAATGTAATTGTACTATAACACAAAATTTAACTGTTTATGTATTTACTCGTTTCCTGACTGACTCCTAGATTGAATTTTGAGTTCGGAGCAGTGGTTATATGTACCTTTATTCACCAGCTTATAACCAAGCCAGTACAGTGCCTGGAACAAAATTATTTTTGAATATATGAACGAATAAACATCTGATTAATCCGAACCAATTTTTTACTAAAATTCTTTGTGAAATTTCACCCTACATTCTGACTTTTCCTGAGCAGACACATAAGCTTAGTTTTACAGAGTTTTTGCATCATCATTCACCCAAATGATCAGCCTGTCTAAAGCACATTTTAGGGAATGAACTCAGAGCCACCCCCAGGATGGGACAAATCATATTTACCTTCAGTGGACATGCAGGGGAAAAACGTGTCATCATCATGTCTAATACAGTAAATAGCCACCCGATAAAATAAGGCAATTTCCTGAAACTGAAATGCAAAAAGCTCTAAGAATATGTCTCTTTTAAAGAAATAAGGGAGTGAAACTGCAAGCTAAACATCTATTTCAATAGATGCATGCTGGAATGCTGGAAATATTTCTTGTTTTTATTAAACCATATGGGAGAGGCTGTAAAGAACTGCAAGTTGGCTAAAAGTTGCATAGCTATAGAGCAAGAGTGATTGGACGAGGATAAGTGATCTCATTTTTCTCTCTCATTTTCAGTGTTTACCTTTCAACTCTCCTTTATGACATACCCAGCACAGAATCTCTTCTTGCTATTGTCTTTGGAGGATTAAGTTTGTGATGATCACTTGCCCGCACCCCTCCTCACACAGTCACTGTGCATTGATAGTAAAAACTAGTCAACTATAGTTATTCCTTTTTCTTTTCCCCAATACTTTGTAAACTCCTAGGAGAAGCTGATTGGATATTGTCAGATGCCTTAACAACTAACTCTGACTGTTCTTCTGATTATATAAATATTAGTCAAGGAGCTATATTTATACAATATTCTTTCCAATATAAGAAATTCAGGCATTCTGACATCATTGATATTCTTTAAAAACAAGTTCTGGAATAAATCAATAAATTTGTTGATTAATTCTAGATCTGACAAGCTCTGTTTCAGTCTAAGAATTCTACCCTTGATTTTCTTCGGAGAAAAACAGGAATCAGAATAGTTATAACAAGCGATTACATTTATGACCTGTTTCATAGGTTTAGAGATTAAGTATCTAGTATTTAAAACTCATGGATAATAATGGCCAAAAAAATGATAGTGTATAAATACCCAGGAAGACATTTCATTTTAATCTTAAATAAATCTACAATACATGGAATAAAGCTGGACATAAAAGCAATTATATAAGGAAAAATATCTAAGAGAATTATAGGATTCCAAAAATTTATTTTGAATCTAAACAAATATTGATTCCTATTTATGCCATACTTTTGTTTAAAAGTAACGTATTTCTTTATAGTATTGATAGACTCTTTCCTACATTGCAAGTTGGAATATATTAATATTAACAGATTAATTGTGCAAGCCTAATGTTACAAATGCATGCACCTTGCATTGCATTTTCACATAGCCAGGCCCCGGTAGACATACCTAGCATACTGACAGTCTCAGCTTTTCTTTAGTTCCGGCACCTGGAATAAGATGAGTAAATACAATTTCAGACAATCCTATGCATCCCAGTTTGAAAGTGATTTATGGGATGTGGATTGCTCTCCTGGAGTAACTAATGTGAAGAGCCGAAGGAATCCAAATTCTGCTGCAGGGTCTTGACTGAAATGCTGGCTCACAGATTTATCTCCAACTGTTGTCCTGATTGATTCCCACGGGTGATGTTTACCCAAGTGGTCCACAGGGAAGTTTTGGGGATTTCCTATTGAATGTTTCACACTAGCATTTTTCTTAAACAAGAAAAAAAATTTCAACAGTTTTCCCATTGGTGGTTATAAGTGTCATTTCTAATTGTGGTGACTTGGTGTTCTCCAAAGAAAGGACATTGGCATTCATCCTAGCATTCCATTGTGGAAAAGCCCTGAGTCTGAATTCAGTAGATTAAAATTCCTATTTTAGCCCCTAATCAGGGTTTCTGCCTATGGACCAGTCACTTCATTCTCTGAGTTTAGATTTTCTTTACCTCTAAACTGGTGTAGCTAAAATATGTCTAAACTATATGCAAAACAGTATAATATCACATGAATAGATTGAGATCATTTAAAGAAATACATTATTTACACTAAGCATTATTTACCTTAAAATAACGAAACAAATCATTATAACTCATCAGCCAACGATGGACATAATGGAATAAAAAGGTACAGAATCAATCCAAAGAAGTCACAAAAAGAGGAAAAATAAGCAATTGCCAGATGAGACTTATAAAAAACAATGAGATGGTGGATTTAAACCCAATGACAAAAAACAATCACATGAAATGTTAATAGTTAAACATGCCATTGAAGACAGAGATTGTCAGATTGGACAAAAAAGCAAGAGCCAACTGTAGGGTGCAAAAATGCCACATTAAATATAAAAACATAAACAATTTGAAAGTATGAAAAAATATATTAGACAAAGCAGCTTTTAGAGAAAAGCATATGTCTAGAGACAGAGGGTTATTTAATAATAATAAAGTAGTCATAATGAAAAATTCACCCAAAGCACATAATCCTAAGCCTTTTTCCAGCTAATAACAGAGCTTCAAAATACATGAAAATAAAACTAATAGATCTGCAAGGGAAATAGAGAAATCCACAATTATAGTCAAATATTTAAATACTTCTCTTTCAAAAATTGTTAGAAAAAGTACACAGAAAATTAGGACATAAGAGACTTAAACATTATTAAGCAACTTGACCCAATGACATTTATAGAGCAGTATACCAAATATAGATATTACACATTATTCTAAAATGTACACATCTATATAGAAAGTTCTATGAAATCCACAAAAAAATTTCTAAAACTTTAAGTTGGGCCATATAAGATCAATATATAAAAATAAATTACATTTCTGGGAACTAATAATTGGACATTGAAATTAAAAATAAAAACGGTATAATTTTAATAGCATCAAAAGTATGTAATTCTTAGCAATAAAACCGACACAGATGTCATTAGCCATCAAAAAATGCAAATTAAAAACACTACATATATCTATGAGACTATCTAGATTTAAAAAGACTGATCATGCCAAGCATTGATGAAGCTATGGAGCAACTAGAATTCTCATATTCTGCTGGTGGTAATGTAAAATTGTGCAGCCACTTTAGAAAACTGGTACCCTCTTTAAAACTTAAATATGCACCTACATGTAACTTAGGCATTCCAATTTTGTGTATTTACCCAAAAGAAATAAAAGCATATATGTATGCAAATACTTAGACATGAATGTTCATAGTAATTTTATTTGAAATAGTCAAAAACTGGAAACAACCCAAATGTCTATCAGCTGGCCAATGGGTAAACACATTTGGCACGTCCATATAATGATATGCTACCGAGCAGTAAAAGGAATGAACTATTGATGCATGCAACAATGTGGATGAATCTCAAAATAATTGTGTTGCAGTCAAAGAAGCCAGACCCCACTCCACACAAATGAGGGTGCATATTATATAATTCCATTTATATAAGATTCTAGAAAATGTGAACTATAATTACAGAAATTAGATCAGGATTCACCCAGAGATGTACAGATGGGGGGCATTAAGGTAGGACAGTATTAAAAGAGTCATGAAAACACAGGAAGATGGACTTGTCCATTATCTTGACTGTAGTAAATTTAATGAGTATAAATACAACTCAGAGTTATCAAATTGTACACTTTCAGTAAGTGCAGTTTAGTGCATCCCAACTTACCTCATTACAGTTGTTTCGAAAACCCTAAGAAATATAAGTATAGCCAGGCTTGAAGGAAATTTATAGCTATAAATGTACATGTTAGGAAAAAAGCATGTTTCCCCCAAATGTTTAATAAACTGTATTTCTAAAATGTGATTTAAACAGGTTGTGCTCATGGGCACTTGGCAATCCTCCTCTGTTTTGTAATGGGGTGGATAGTTTTTTGTCCGTCGCACACAAGTCAGAGTCCTTAATGGGAAGAACAGAAAGCTGACCTAGCCAGCAGCTCATCTGATTTTCTTTAATCATTAATAGGGAATCAGGACTTCAGGCATTTGTGTCAGAGCTCAACCCTTAACTGACTATTGCTAATGCCATCCAGAAAAAAAGCTAAGATGATGACATTGGAGAGCATTTTTTTAAAAATTACATCCCTTTGAGCCATTTGCCCAGATTCCAGGACCCCAATTATTTGGTCCATCTGACTTTCATATGTATTCCTAAGATTTTTATCATAAATAATCTTCATTTAACAAGCAGTAATAAACTAACAGGCGTGTATGGCCTTAAAAAATACATATTCAATGCAGTTTTGTGTAGCTCCTTATGGCCAGGGGCCATGTTAGCTGACTTGGATCCCACATGCCCCAAATGGAGATTCCATGGAAGCTGATAAAAAATATTGTG
>NW_012141080.1:3267311-3271372 GCF_000956105.1 Propithecus coquereli
TGAAAAGAAATTGTGTGTATAAAACAAAAGAAGATGGTGTGAAAAATAAACCATCATTATACAGAAAAAATTCTTGCCAATTAAATGTCATCTAAACCAGAAAATAAACAAGTGTCAATAGAAAAACTCTATTATAAAGCAAACGACGATGCTCAGTATGTAAAATAAAAAGAGAAAACAGTAGATCATATGAGGAAAATGACAAGAGTAACAGAAAATCATTTCAGATAGTTCTTATTTCCATTAATAAAAGTTTTAGAAAGATAGAACAAAGACAATGAGGAAGTGAAAATAATAAAAATTAACACAGGAAAATTTATATGGTTGAAAAGAGACTAATATTCAGATTAAAAGGGTCTATTAAGTATGAAAAATAAAACCTGCATTGACATAATCTCGTCATAGTTCAGAGAGAAGGAGAAGATGCTAAAAAATCATCAAAGTAAAACAAAGACACCCACAAGGAAATGAGAACCACAATGGCATTAGACTCACCATCAGCAACACTGGCTGTTAAAAGTCATGAAATTATTTCTTTAATGTTCTCAAGAAAAATAAATTTCAAAATGGAATTCCACACCCAGCCAACAAAGCAACAAGTGAGATGAAATAAAGCTATTTTCAAACACACAAAGGCTCAGAAAATTGACTTCTCTCCACCTGCCCTAAGACATTGCCTGGGAACGGCTGTCTCGCATAAGAAAGAGTGGAGCTAGTCTAGGAGTTTATTGAAAGGAGACTGACTCCGAGAAGACATCCACCTAAATATAAACAAACAGGAAAGCAGAAGGCAATGATAAGAATGAATTTGAGAACAATGAAATATTAATATATTGCTTTCAATAGAAGGAATAGAAAAATGAAGGATCTAAGTGCTTTTGCAAATAAGGCATGTGTGTGTTTTCCTCAGAAGAAGAAAAGTTCAATTATGGTCTCAGGAAAAGAAAATGAGTACAACATGGTCCACATATAAAGCTGACAAAATATATGATGAATTTTAAAAACAGATGAGATGAAAAGAGAGAATCCTTTTGATCTTGATCTTAGGAGCACTCTACGTGGTGCAAGGATTAGAAACTGGATTCTTGGAGAAGAAAAGTTAAAAGCAGACACTTTAGCTTGTCTTGAGCAACATTTGCATAGCACTAACAGTGTAAATGAAGGTTATGGATTTGGAACGTCTAGAATCTGCTGATAGACAAAGCATGGAGACAAATACAGTTCCCGAATAAGTTATAAATATTGTCAACTTTGAAATATTGTCAACTATAAAAAGAAAGTTCAACTAGACTAATAGCAGATGCAAAAGTAGGGGAGGAGATGTAGAAGAAAGGTAGGACTGCTAATTTTTTCATCTTACACAGTCAGCTTCCCAAAATATACTATAAAACATACTATTTAGAATGACTAGAATAACTAGCAACAGGAATGATAAGAGACCTGGAGACCTGGAAGAAAGGAGGAGCTAGTTTTTTTCATAAGTCCTCTGAATTTTTTTTTTTTTTTGCTTTTGTTATTATATTCATTTCCTAGGGCTGCCAAAAAAAATTATCATGCAGTGTGTGGCTTAAAACGACAGAAATGTACTCTGTCCACAGTTCTGGAGATTAGACTGTGAAATCCAGATCTTGGCAAGTTGGTTCCTTTTGGAACTTCCGAGGGAGAATCTGTTCCATGCCTCCTTCTAGCTTCTGGAGGTTCTAGCAATCCCTGGTGTCCTTCGGCTTGCAGCTACATCACTCCAGTCTCTGTCTTTACCTTCACCTACATTCCCTAAGAGTGTGTGTGTCCATATTCTCCTCTTCATGTAGAGACATCAGTCATGTTGGATTTAGTGTCTGCCCTAATTCAGTATGACTTTATCTTAACTAATTATAGCTGCAAAGACCTTATTTCCAAATAAGATCACATTCTGAGGTTGTGAGTGGGCATAAAGTTTGCACGGGGGGTATGCTATTCATTTTACCCACAATGGTCATCCTATGCAAGTATTAGTTGGATAAGAAGAGTCATACTTTGAGAATGATTGTTTAGTATTTTTACGTTGTTCTCATATATTGTATAAGCATGTTCGTTTATTGAAATCCATTTGCCTATCGTAAACAAAGCCATATATGAGGCTTGAGTAAGGAAGGTGAATTAAGGAAGGAGGTATATCAATATGCTTTTGACCTTTTTGTTCAAGCTGTTGTATGAAACGTTGCCTATGATGGAGTTTAATATTCCTCATAGAAAGGTTTTTGTAATTCATTAATTTAGCATCGGAAAAAGTTTTTTCTTATTTATGAGATGGAATGCTTCCTTTTATTGAGTAATTAAGAAATATATGATTCATTTTATTTCCCTTTCTGTCTTCATTGCCAGAAATTTTCTGCTACACATAGTAGCAAATTATAGAGGAAATAACTGCCTATTTATTGGAAAAAAACCGGCCCCCTTCCAGCAGATGTTTTTGATAATTTTTCTTGCCTTTTATTTAATGAATTGACATTGAGTCTAACACACCTAATCTGTTAAAACAATAGGAAGTTAAGCAACAGAGTAAGTGAAGGGTATCTAGAGCAGCAGAAATATAAATGAGGTGCTGAGTTAAGAAGAATTGGTGGGACTTTGTGAATGGGGTGGAGGAGAAAGATGGAGAGGAGAAAGCGACTCTGAGGTTTAAGGATTCAGGTGCTGAGAGGGCAGAAATGTGCTGCTAGACCCAAGAAACAGAAATGGAAGCATATTTGGAAGACAAGAGAATGATCCCAGACTGTCCTCTGGACTCCTGACTTCCTGACCATTGAGTGGAGGCTGGTGGAGTGCCCCCACCAAGTAAGCATTCATTCATTCATACAATGATTGACTTAGTCCATGCATTCCTTAAATAAATACGTATGTTCCAGTCACTTCATTTGTTTTGATAGAGAAAAGAAAGAGACAAGTCTCTCTTCTTGTGTAACTTATATTCTAATGGAAGGAAAAGGCAAGAAATTGTCAACTAAACATGTGTTGCAGTGTGGGGTAGTGAGATGAACTTAGAAAAAAACCAAAGCACTGTAAAAAAAAAAAAAAAAGTGTAGAAAAAATAGGGTCAGTATTTTAGCTTGTGTTACCAGCAAAGGACTTTCTAAGGGATTTAGAACTTGGTCAGATGCCTGAAATAAGTGAAGGGGAAGCCCTGTGGGTATCTGGAGGAAAGAGCATTTCAGAGAAAAGTAAGAGCAAGTGCAAAGGCCCTGAGGCAGATGCACTGTCCATCTCTGGGAGTTAACTGGGGCTGAGAGGATAGAGGGAGAGAGGTGGGAAAGGAATCAAGGTGACAGGAAGAAGCCAGATGTAGGCTCATGGACGTCATGGTAAAGAAGTTAGATTTAATTCTTAGTCATTTTTTTTCTAATTGACCTTGCATCTCTTTGTAAAAATTATAGCATTTTGCTGATAATATTTTTCTCCAGATTCTGGGCGTTAACATCCACCTGTTCTCTAGGGATCTTTCAAACTACATATTCATAAAGACTTTGTTTTGCTTCTTACCTTCTGTCCCCGCCTCTACTACCAACCCCAGTTTGGTAAGCTGTGTATGTGCACGTGCTTTTGTGTGTTGACAAATGGCTCCTGACAGTGGTACTGCATTCAGGCCCCAAGCGCAGCTATGTCTGATGGGCTCCTTCCCTGAGGTGCATATTAGGTAGCAAGAATCTGTTCCCTAGAACTTTGATTCTGAAATCTCAAAACATAGGTGTGACTAAGAAAATATTTAGGAGAAATGTTTAAGAGAGTTAAGAGAATTTATCATAAGTTTTGACTGCACCCCTTATTGGCTAAAAGATTTTGAGTAAGTTATTTAATTTGTCTGCATCTCACCTTGACCATGTGTCAAGATGGGTGCAACAAATACTGTCCATTGTAGGACACAAATACCAAGTGTCCTACAGAGGAAAAGAGGATTAGGCACAGATTCTGACACGAAGTTCGGAATAACATATAACAGACAAATATTAATGAGGGTTGTTGTCAGGGGTGTACTTAGAATATAAATAGCAGCAATACATTTATTTATATAGTTCCTCATATTT
>NW_012141080.1:3271844-3276379 GCF_000956105.1 Propithecus coquereli
AATTAAAGTTAGAATAAATAATTTTGCAACTGTGTTGAAAAGAGACTCTACTCACTCAAATTAGGGGGTCTCAAACTCGAGTGTGCATCACAGAAAAACTTATAAAAATACTTCGTGACGCCTCACTCCCAGCGCTTCTCATCCTGCGGGTAGGGGTGGGAACTGGGAATGCGCATTTCTCACAAGGCCCCAGGTAATTCTGATGCTGCTACCTGAGGACTGAGGACTACTACAGTACATTCTATTTTCACAACTTTTGTGTACTTTTTAAAAACTTAATTTTTGTATCCAGTTACCTAAGGTGGTCATATATGGCATTTAAATTTTTCATTTAATTTAATAACTAATTTTTGAGAACTGGGTGCAAGCTGGATACTATGTTAACCTGAAAGGAATAGTTCTGGGTACTGAGATACCTTCCAACATTTCTCCCAAACACGGGGAATACGCCAAGCACAGAAAGTCCATTTGAAAGCAGTCATCTATCCATAGGCGAATAAAATTCTGTGGGAAAAGGCCAAACCACACTCTCACTAAATCAATTTGGCTTGGGATGCTTCTGCATGCACGCACGTACATAATCTATCGAGTTAATTGATCCAAAGGGAACAATTGGGACCATTTGGGAATTCCCTGCTTCTTGATGAAGCGATAAGAACCACAGTTATTCAGGTATAAAAGTGAAATTTGGAAAGGTCATAATGAGTTTTATTCACCCTTAGACCCAGGGTGCGTAATGGGCTTGCTCTGAAGAGCACCTTTGAGGGAATTTATTTGACTTGGGCAATTTTTCCCTCCAAGTAGATGCAGATCAACCAATCTTTAAGAAAACAAGGCTCAGAGGCACACAGCACGCTGCAGCCTGTGGACAGAGCCAGGGGATGGATCACTGTTGCTCCCCGCCTTGGTGAAAAACACCCCTGTGCTTCCTCCAGCACAACTCCATGTGCTTTCTGACCTCGCTGTCTCTTCTTCTCATAACTGGACAGTGATTAATTACTGCCATAGCTGACCAGGCTTCATGATATATGCCTGACACTGCTGCCACCTCTGCACATGACCTTGATCCAACCAGCACACCCGGCTCAGCCCAGAGCCAGGTAGCTTTGCACACTGCAAAGGGCAACACGGTAATTAGTTCAGCCTTGCAATCAAAGTAGCCTCAAACACACACACACACACACACACACACACACACACACACACACACTTGATGGAATGCGAAAGGTAGGAAATAGAGACAAAAGACAAAAACAGAAGTTTATAAATGTCTTTGATTTGACTGTTACTAATCCATTGCTTCCAAATTACATGCTCACCTACTCGTTAAATCTGAGGTTTGGATTTTGCTTTTTGTTTTGTTTGGGGGAATCAAGATATATTTATTATTCAGCTTAGATTCGTACACAAAGCCCATAAAACACTGCCCCTCCCGAGTATACTTCATAAGTATGTGGCAAATGAACGCATGGTACGGCATGGGACGTTGGAGTGGGTGGTCGGCCAGGGATGCAGAAGTCAATGGAAGTAAAGAAGGTGAGATAGAAATGGGAGCGAAGGCTCTTTAGGGGCCAGCAGGAGAGAGGCTGGGGTGTAGCCCCAAAACCAGGGAGGCTTGGAAAGGCAAGCAAAGGGGCAGGAGCAAAAACAGGGGTCAGGAGAAAATCAGTCATGGGGACAAGATTCACCCGAAATGAAGACATCAGCTCACTGGAGTGTGACAGTCAGTCAAGGCATGATGGCTCGGGCAGGGAAGAAACAGCCAGAGACTCTGCAGCCGAAGTCTCATTGATCTTCAATGAAAAGTAAACAAAGTCAGCTTTTACACACAGCAGCAAGGAGGGCAGAGGCTCAGTGAAATCACCTCTCCTCATGAATTTTAAGGGTTTGGTGAGCATGGAGAATTTTATGAGGCTCACTAGATAATATGAAGCCCAGGGTGTCCAAGGAAGCTGAGGGTGCCTTGAGAAAGAATTTAATCACAAACATAGAGGTTAGAAAAAGATAGTGGAGGTACCCAGTTAAATAGGTGGAGGATATAAAGCCAGGTTACATTGGAACATACATAGCGATAGTTTTTAAAAATTAATAATGAGCTATTTTGCATACCTCTTTGTTAATGCTTTTAAATCTGGATTTACTATTCAGTAAAACTCTGAAATCTAAATTCTTCCTATGTAATTTAGTTCTTGCTGCATAACAAATGACCCCACATCTTCTCAGTGGTGTGAACAGCAGCTATTTTTTAATTCTCATGAGCCTCGATGTCAGCAGAGAGCTCTGTGGATCTGGGCCAGGCTTGCAGGGTGAGTTTGCTCAAGAGTCTGGTGTCTGTCATAGCCGGGTTGTTGGCTGGCAGCTAGCAGATCTAGGATGGCCTCAGCTAGGAGGAAGGAGTTCTCGACCACGTTTCTTTGACACACCTTTGTCATGGAATATTCGCATGATGATCACAGACAAGCAAAAGAGAGCTCAGAAATGAGCTGATGTCTTTCAAGACTCTGCTTGCATCCAATTTGCTGCTGTCCTGTTGTCCAAAGCAAGTCACCTAAGGCCAGAATAAGTGTGGAGAGCTAGTAAGAAAGGGTTTGGATACAGGGAAGTATGACTATTTGGGGACCACTGAGGCAATCAATCTATCCCACCTGACTTTTCATTGTTTAATTGTAAAAACTTTGGAAATTCAGAAAGGCATGTAATTCACCCTATTTCAATATCTAGAAAAAATACCCTTCTATATTTATTCCCTGACTTTATAATTATATGTACTGTCATTTTTCAGTTATTACACTATACTCATTTTCACAAGTTTGCGCTGTTCTTAAGTGCAATGATTTTTTTTCAAGCCAGCATAAAATTCTGACTTGCTGTTATGGTGTATTAATTGAAACATTTTCAAATTATGGAAACGTTATTACATACAAGATTGCTTCCTTTGGAGAGCCGATTTAACTGGAAATTAGTGGGTCAATCATTCTTAAGTTTCTCAATGCCTGCTAACAAAGCGCTTTCCAAAATATTTGTTCTACTTTCCATTGTCGATTACAAATGCACTGTGCCTTCTCCAACCATGTGTGTTACCTTCTTTTATTAAATATTGCCAATAAGAATAATAACTGCAATTACCCAAGAGGGCCAGAGTCAGGGCTCACTAAGTTAATCCATATGGAGTCACAGAACAGTGTTAGGCAGTAGGTAAGCTCTAAATAAACGTCAATGAAATTGTTAATATTACTATGTTAATTTGAATGCATTTGATTACTCATGATTAAGTGTTAATTGTTACACTGCTTTCGTGAATCATCTCTTCATTTTCTCTTTCCTTTTTTTCACTATCTTGTCATTTTCCTTCACCTGGGATTTCTTTTTTCAATACCTTTATCAATTTTTATTTCTACATTCTCTTTTACATCAAAAAATTACTGAGTTTAAAATTTTGATAAATTCTTTAGAGAATTGTGCTATATAAAGCACATTCAATTGCTAGTTTCCATGTCCTTGGGTTTTTGTAATAATACTCATTAAAGCAATCTAGGAGAAAAACCAAGATCCTGAGACAAAGGCCAGCCTGGAAATACCTTCAGCAGATTTAAATGTGCCCATTTTCTTAAGCTTTCCCTCAATAATTGAAATTTCTCCATTTTTAATGATGAAGTTTACCCAGACCAATGTGGCAATGACATCACCCGGGCATACTATCAGGTTTCTTCCTTCTGTGTGGCTGTGCTGGTTGTGTTGGAAGGGTTGGGGAGTTTCTCCCGAATTGATAAGAAGCTGTAATTGTTTGCTTCATCAAGAGTGTCACAAAACACTAGAATTACTCTACATGTGGAAGATAAATGTCTTCTCCCTTCACTTTGTTTTATTGGCAACAATTAAGCTGATTTTAAAATAAATCCATGCTGCCTCTGCGTGCACACCACTTTCCAACGTTCATAATTGCTCCCCGAGCGTAATGGCCTAGATGTTAATTTTAGATAGTTGGGATGGCAAGTCATATATTTTTAAACCATTGAGTCATTTTTAATTAATGTCTATTTGTTTTAATTTTGAAGCTCTGCTGAATTAATCAATAATGGAAGTTGAAAGCACAGGCCATAGTGATAAATCTGCGAGACTTGTTTTTCCTTCTTCACAATTTCATGGATAGAGATTCATTCTCACTATGGATCTTAGCAACCTCAGCATATGATTTTTTTTCTTTCCTTATTAAGTCAAGAACTTTCACCTTTTCACTTCAAGAAAGCATGTCAGGAGTTCTTTTTGACATATCTGAGTTGCTAAAGTAAAGGTGACTTGGACACAAGCACTGTGATTCTGTGACAATCAGTCGGAAAACCAAGAGGGCTACTGAGTGACTGACTGGTGGGTAGAATATTCTATGGTGTGGACTTGCTGGGCAAAGGGAGAAGTCACATGCCAGGTGGGATCGCAGTAGACAGCAAGGTACAATGTGAGATTTCTTCACAAACGGTGCATCATTTAAAACTGATGAATTGTGTTAGTTCTGGAATTTTCCATTTAATATTTTCAGA
>NW_012141080.1:3286679-3287180 GCF_000956105.1 Propithecus coquereli
GCCCGCCTCAGCCTCCCAGAGTGCTAGGATTACAGGCGTGAGCCTCCGTGCCTGGCCTCTTTTAATCTATTATTTTTCCTTCTCACGTATAATTCAATTTCCATAAAGATGCTCTGTTGATTCGGTTGTGTTTAGGCACTGACATCCCTCCTGAGTTTCTGTGTTTTGCTTCCATATCAAATAAGGTATTCAGATTTTGTTTCCACTAAAGATCTGAAGGAATTACCAAAGATAAGAAGAGACTCATTCCAAAAAATTAAAATTATGATAGAGCAAGTGCTGTTTCAGTTTAATGGATCATTTGGTGGCTAAACACATACCATAATAATGTGTATTATGATTGGTTTCTATATATCACACCATGTCTTACAAATAAAAGTTTTCTAAGATGCATTTTTTCTTAATGTTACTTATTATCTGACTTGCAATTTTTATTTTCAAACATCACATTTGAAAGTTCTATAAAGCAGTGAACCAGAGGCCTAATATGTACTAAGTTTC
>NW_012141080.1:3287476-3291232 GCF_000956105.1 Propithecus coquereli
TTCTAATATTGTGGCACCAGCAACACTCTTATGGCCAAGTGGCAAATCCCCCAGACATGAAGATCACAGACTCGTATTTATACCACGTGGTCTCACTCTACAACATGTTAATAGCAAAACAATCTTATCCAGCAAATACTACATGTGTAGATTTTATCAGTTTCTTTCCTGGAGAGATTGTGCAAATACCACACTGTCCCATGAGAAAACAAATACCTGATGATTTGAAAAAATGTTTTAACTTTTAAATTGAGTGGTAGTCACCTAAGGGATTCTATGATTCTCAGCACCACAGCTTGAATTTCCAACAGCACCTGTCTTCTTGTTCTTCTGTTACAAAGAGAGGCAGCATCTTAATGATGTTGAGAAGATGTGTCCCATTCTTGCGTCAGGAAAGATGCTAAAATAAGAAACTTAAAGTAGGAAAAGAAGAAATTTTATAGACATGAATATATACACTGCAAATAATGATAAATTACATTGGGTAATGATATCATTATTACTTAGTGTGACTTAAACTGTTGACCCAAAACGAAAAATACGATTTTAGGGAAATGGCCTATGACTATATTTGATTTTTTTTTAAAGTTTAAACAATAGACAATTTTACCAATGAGTTATTTTCACAGCCGTTTATTAGTAATGTTATGGCAAGTCTTCATGAAGCTATATCCACCGCTCTCAGAACTGGTTCCTTATGATATCAGAGTTGAGATGTTTTAAACTGGGTCTAATATTATACACTGGTTAGAAGTTTCTGTTGCTATATTTTGCCTTAAGTCTCAGTCCACCCATTTGGGGGTTAGAACCCTCAAGTAACAAAGCATGGAAAGCTGGAAAATCCCAGTCCTTAAAATGGAACTGAGCCTATTTTATGACCTCAAAATCTGCAGAGACTCTAACTGGAAGAATATGACTCCCTGAAGGAACTCTGCTGCCATAAAGCATGGTGAACCACCATCAGAGCGATTGCCATTCTGAAACTAAGAGTAGCAGAAATCCTCAGAAGAGAGCTTTGTCTAACATGGGGAACATTTCACATAAAACATGATGCAAAAAATGGCGGATATTAGGAAAGTTAAAAATATCACACAAGTGTCAATGAAAGACTGAAAGAATAGATAATATTCTTTGACAAAAATCATAAGCAAAGGGGTGCTATGATTCAAACAAAACTAAATTTAAAATGAACAGTGTGTCAGAATGACTCTTGGACTGAGATAAACATGCTCTGGCATTATGATGTGACAGTTGAAAAGAAAAACCAAAGAAAGTCAACAGGTTGTTGAGATAGGAAATGGAGAACTTAGCATTTAGCAAGGAAAATATTCCTGTATCCATGGTTTCTTTTTCTTTGTTAGCAAAACAGTATTGTTGAATAAAGTCTTTCATGGTAGTCCATTGAAATGGGTAGAAATGCCCCAGTTGATTGCGGTGAGGAGCCGTGGGTACACAAAGAGATGGGAGAGCTGAATTCCTACACCTGGGACCTCCCCCTATCACTCCAAGGTTACCCCCCAATCATCCCAGTTTTAAAACAGTATTCTATGATAATAACATCGACTGTTTATCACAAACAACCCTAAGAAAAAATCTGAGTTAGGGAACATATCTTCAAGGTCCTTCCATCATCTATTTCCTTATTTTTCTGCTTCATCCTCCCACCAATCTTGTCTAGAACGATGCTTACAGATTTCCCACGTCCACTAATATGGTACCTATGTATCTGCTCACTCCACAATCCATGTGTTAGGAAGGAGATCTTTAGTAACCCTTTTCCATTGGATTAATACTACTTGACAGCTACTTGCTGCAAGGTAATATGCTTAACATTAGGAAAAAAAATAATAGGTACCAGAACGCCAAATAGTCCACTCCATGTGACCTGAGGCCATCCCTATTGTGTTGTCCTCTATAATATCTATAGAAGAAAAGGATGTTCTCCAATAATAATGACAATAATACTTATTATTTAGTGAGAATCTACTATGAACTTTCCCACACGGATGATGAAAGTGTAAATTAGTACAATCGCTTTGAGAAACTATTGGAAAGTATCTATTAAAACTGAATATATCATAGCATCTGACCCAAAAATTCTACTCTTAGGAATATGTACGTGTGTGTGTGTGTGTGTGTGTGTGCATGCACGCACCTCTGTGCATCTTCCAAAGAACTCATCATAACAATAAATAAATAAATCCATGTATAAATAAGTAAGCCAAATGTCCATCAGCAGAATGGGTAAATAAATCAACACATATCCATTCAATGTGATATTATCCAACAATGAAAATAAACAAACTACAACTACTTGCTTGCAATAACCAGGATTAATCACACGAGCATAATGTTGAATGAAAAAAGCCAGATTCTCTCCTCTCCCAAATAAGGCAAAACCGATCTCTGGCATTAGAAGTCCATATAGTAGTTACCCAGTCTCTACACTGGAGGGGTGATGGGATGTTTCAGGTGTCCTGGCCATGGCTGTTTCTTCATCTGAGAGTTGATCACTCTAGATTTGTTTGTCAAACTTCACTGAGCTACACAGTTAAGATTTTTGTACTTTCCTGTGTGCATGTTATAGTAATACTTCCATAACTAAAAAAAAAAAGTAATCAATTTAATTCATCATATTAAAATAATGGAGAAAATAATAAAATCATCACCATCGATGCAGAAAACTCAATTTATAAAATTCAGCCTTTGTTCACGAAAACTTCCTTAGCAAACTTGGAATAAAAAGGAACTTCATTAATCTGGTAGAGAATATCTATAAAAAATCTTGCAGGAAACCTCACGTTTCATTGTGAAATATTGAACGCTTTCCCTTGAGATCAGGAGTAAGACAAGGACGCTGGCCGTTACCAATTCTCTCTGACATTTCACTGAAAGCCCTAAGTGGCACAACAAGGCAAGCTTAGGAAATGAAGAAATGAAACTGCCATTATTCATGGATGACTTGATAACAGAGAATATCCAAAAGAATTGAGCTATAAGCTATTATAATTAATGTGTGATTTTAGTAAATTTAATGGATATAAGGAAAGTATAACATCAGTTTATTTCTAGATATGTACAATACAAAAACAAAATAAAATGTAGAAATTCATAAAATACATAAAAGCGGGCATTGTTCTTTTACAAAGCCATGTAAGAACTCTACCCAGAACATTAACTGTTATTTTAAGAAATGAAAAAACATTTAAGAAACCCTCTAATCTCAAACTATCAAGACCTTCTAAGTAAGCAAACCTTGAAGTCCAGGTCCTTATTTTAGTAATGCCAATCAATTAATTTTTCCTAATTTCATTCAGAAGTAGAAATAACTCATTGCTCTGTAATTCCACTTTAGAGTTAATAGTCTATTTTTTTTTCTTTTTAGTCACTAAATGACTTTTTGTCTTCTCACCAAACATCAGACTTTTCATTTTAGGGAGAAAAAAGAAAAGATAATGCCATAGTTTGGAATGTTAAAAACAATGATTCTCAGATCCTAAAATAAATTTGAGAATTTCAAAAGGTTTTGTGTCTGAGAATCAACACTGCAGCATTTGAAAGATTTGGCACTCACCTGGCCAGCCATCTGGTTAGGAATATCCAGTCTACATTTATAGTCATCCTTCATCACTGATGTGCTCTTGAAACTTAGTTATCTTTGCATCACGCATTTATTCAACGCGTATTTGGTGTGTGCTTCATCTGTGACAGGCACTGTGTTAGAAACTAAAGATGAAATTACAAATCTGGTCTGTG
>NW_012141080.1:3293617-3296515 GCF_000956105.1 Propithecus coquereli
GAAAAATCAAGACTGACCATGAGTTAATATTATAATTGTTGAGGCTAAACTAGGATGTTGATGGAGATGAAGACAAATGAAAGAGATTAAGAGCTTTTTAGAAGATAAGCCTGTCAGATTTTGGTGATGGGGGGATATGGAGGTTACTGGGAGATGGAGGCATTGAGGTTGAGTCCAGTGTCCCCAGACTGCATACTGAGTGGACAGGGGTGTCATTCACTCAGATGGGCAACACATAAAAGGACAAGCTTTCATGGTGGAGGTTAGGAGAAAGGATTGAGCCCGAGAGCATGGTTTTCATTCTAGACACATAGAATACGAGGTGTCAAAGTGAAAATGCTGAGTAAATAGTTGGATACGTGTGTCTGAAGCTCACAGAAAATATCTGGGCAGAATATGAGAGCCTGTGAGTATAGATGGTACTGGTGCCACACCAATGAAGGAGGGGACCTAGGGAGAAACCCAGAGAAGCTTATTTCAGTTAAATTACCCTTGGCTTTGGGGGTGGATACAGCAAAAATGGGTGAATTTGCAAATATCAGAAAAATATTATTTAGTCCAATTATTCTAGTCCTTTCCATTAAATCCTTTTCCCCAGAATATCTGAAAAAGGACTGCAGTGGACTCACTCAGATCTTCTGCATATTCTTTCTCTGATGATACCAATGAGGTATGAAAATAAGCAATAAGAAAATTAGAAAACAGGTACTGAATAATTAAAATTTTATATCAATATGCAAAGTTGTTTTCCTAAAATCTTGCCCTGGTATGAAATATGTCCAATTGTTTTTGAGATTGGCTTATGGAAAACAGAGAAGATAAAAATGAAATGAACAATAATGATAGTAAAATTATCTCATTGTGTATTTGAATAGTATTCTACACTTGTCAAAGAACTTTTATAATTAGAATTTCATTCCAAGCTAATAACCATACTTTTCGATAAATAAATCAGTACTATTTATATTTTACAGATGAAGAAATCCAGATATAGAGTTTTTGCAAAATTGGCTTAGTAAGTTCATATTCCCAGTTAGGGAAAGGAGCCAGAATTACAACCAAGAACCTTGTTGTGTCTTCTGTGGTTCTTTTACGATGATAATTAATTCACAGAGTCTATCTCTAATGGATTCAATAATGTCTCCCCCAAATTCATGTCTACTCAGAACCTCAAAAATATGACCTGATTTAGGGATAGGGTATTTGCAGACTTAATTAATTAAGGATTGAGATGTGATCAGCTTGAATTAGGATGGGCACTAAATCCAATGAGAATGTTCTTTGAAAAGGCAGGAAAGGACAGATAGTTGCACAGGGAAGGCCATGTGAAGATAAAAGCAGACACTGGAGTGTTGTGTCACAAATCAAGGAACACCAGCCACCAGAAGCTAGGAGAGAGGCATGGGACAGTTTCTCCCTTAGAGTGCTCAGAAAGCAACAACTCTGTTGACATCTTTATTTTAAACTTCTAGTCTCTAGAACCATAAGAGAATACATTTCTGTGGTTTCAAGCCACCCAGGTTGTGGTACTTTGTTGCAACAGCCCTAGGAAACCCGTGCACCATAACTTATATAAAGGAGTTTTCATTTACTGATGAAAAACCACTGTTTTCATGAAGCCAAATATCACTTGATCCCAGTATCTCTTCAAATACGTAATGTAGATTTTTCTGTGGTGAATCTGGAAGTTGTGAAAAATAAAAATCATGTATAGTGGAGAGATTAACTCATTACTCCCCATTTTCTTTTGCAAATGACATTAGTGTTATGTTTATCTTTAGTTGACATATAGGAGTTCCTTCTAAATTTCTCTCCAGACTTCAATTTGTTTTCTTATATTTTTTCCAAATATCCTTCATTTGCCAAAATAATTGAATTATAAAATTATTGAATGTAAAGATCATTTTTATATACATCAAGTTTGTTACCTGTTGGATTGAACAATTACGATATTATTCACTGCCCTCACACTAAACCAAAACCCTGAAGTGATTTATATTGTTCCGCTTATCTCTAATTTTTGGGCCCTATATGACAAAATTAGGAGCAGAAACTTTTCTGTAGCTAAGAGAAGAATAACAATACCTTATTTGAAGTTTTTAAATATTGTGAGTGTAGCGCAACTTGCTGTCAGCCTGCATTACCCCATGCCTTAAATGCTTTCTTTTTCAGATCGAGTTTGTCCTCTAGCTTGTCAATCTTCTAGTTATTATTCTATGTAGGATGGGATTTATCCCTGGCAACCTTCTAATCTTTTTATCTAGCTTATTCAGTGTCACTCACCCTCCCTTTTTTTATTTAAAATCACATCAAAATTTACTTTTTCCTGAAAATCATTTTTAGCAAAAATCTAGGACATACCTCTCCAGAGAAATAATAATTAAAAATAGATTATGGTCCAATTTCACTATTTAAAATCAGTTCATTTGTATAGCACTTCAATGCAACACCTTTCTTGAACACTTTATTGTGCTTGGGGTGGAGAGACTGAATGAATACACAAATGGACAATGGCCTGAGCATATATGAAAATAGAACTCTGAGCCACTGTCTGCAGCAACTATATTCTGCACAACTACTAGCTCTGAGACACAATCTGCAGCAACTGCCAACACGTGTTATCCAGCAACCAATCCAAAAAGCCAAACAACAACTCCTTTAACACTTGCCCCAGAAAAGGCTAGGCCTTGATTAATGACTGACAGATTCCCTAATTTTTGACCCCGCTTTGAACTTAGGACCAATGGGAGAAAACCTCACCCAATGCAATGGGAGAATACACCCCTAACCAATCACACGGGATGCCCCACTGTGGTTAGCTCACCTGTAGCTTCCCTGTGCCAACAGCTTCCAATCAGACATAGCGGAAGTTCTCTTTTCTCCATCATAAAACTTTCC
>NW_012141080.1:3296565-3297416 GCF_000956105.1 Propithecus coquereli
ATATAATTTGATTTAATTGCTCATTTTTGGCATTTGGAATGTAATCAACTCTGGATAATCTTAAAGCGCCATAATATTATGAGATAGATTAGAATTTTGCCCTCGGAAATCTAGAATGTCATATATTTTAGGATCTCTGAGAAGGATAGATGACAATACTTCACTGTTCCTAAATAAATTTTTAAATATTAAGTTAAAATCGCCAAGAGTTTTGAAGAGTTGAAAACTTGCTGATATTTTCCTTTACATTATTCCTCATAAAATTAATTTCTCATCTGCTTCAGTGGGCTCCAACAGTACCTAAACCAACCCTACAGATTTAAAGACATGCTTAATCTTTTAAATCTAACATTGCAAAATTACAAACCAATTTGAAAGTAGAAAAAATTGAGCCAGTGAGAAGAAACATAGTAAAATCAAGAAAACAGGCACACAGTTATTTTCACAACTGTGACTAAGTGAGTCAAAGGAAAAATACATGATGCTGATTGTGCATGCTGAAGAGCTAGACCTGGTCAGAGAAGTCAAGAAAGTGACCCTGAGTATGCACGTTTGAATTGACTCTAAGTATGCACACTTCACCTGTGGGGAACAGGTGAAACACGGAGGGAAAGGTGTTCCTTGCAAAACATTCACATAATAATATATCATTATAATTGTTCTTTTTTTATTCTTGATTTCTTACTATGACTAATTTATAAATTAAACCTTGTCATTGGTATGCATGTATACATAGAGAAAAACATAGCATATATAGGGTTTGGCACGATCTGTGGATTCGGGCATCCACTAGAGATCTTGGAACATATTCCCAGCAGATAAGAGGAGACTATTATACTAAACAATTATTG
>NW_012141080.1:3300011-3317727 GCF_000956105.1 Propithecus coquereli
GCCCCACTGTGGTTAGCTCACCTGTAGCTTCCCTGTGCCAACAGCTTCCAATCAGACATAGCGGAAGTTCTCTTTTCTCCATCATAAAACTTTCCTTCTTCCCTGCCTGCTTTTGAATCTCTGCCAAATGCAAATGAGGGTGGCTGACTCCTTTGCTAGAGCAAACTCTAAGTAACTAGGCTTGCTCATTCTCATTTGGGTAGTCTTCACTTTTTTCTACAAGGTAGTGAGAAACAATGATTTCTGCTTGATTGGCACTTGAAAAGGAGGTTTTGGTATGACTGTGCCATAAACAGAAACCTAGATTCTGCTATTGCCATTTTCAGTTGCTGATTCTTCTTAGTAACTTGGATTTTATAATATTTTGTTCTGTTTTTCAACGTATGTTCTCTGTGCTCATAATCCAACTTTATAAATATCTCTATGGGGAAACTGGATTTCTCTTGTTATTTATGACAAGTTTTATTTTATCAGGTTATTTCTTATACTACTTTCTTGTACAGTAATGTGCCACATAAAAACCTTTTGGTCAATAACGAATCACATATATATATATGATGGTGGTTTCATAAGATTATTATAGTATATTTTCACTGTACCTTTTCTATGTGTAGATACGCAGATAATTACTATTGTGTTACAATTGCCCACAGTATTCAGTACAGTAACTTGCTGTGTAGGAGCAATAGGCTATACCACGTGACCTAGGTGTGTAGTAGGTTACACCATGCAGGTTTGTGTAAGCACACACTGTGATGTTTTCTTCTTATTTTTGGTTTGTGCTAGGTTCACAAGGAAAACTCAGGAATTATTTCTTAATGATCCTTGGTTGGCTTTGCCCAGATGACTAACAAATACAGATGGAGCCTTAAAGTATTAAAAAAAAAAAATGTAAGTGGTAATGTTTTCAGAAGAGATGATGCAATCCCAGGGGAAAAAAGAGTGAGGGGAAAGAGAAGAAAGAAAGAAAAGCAATGAGACAGAGCAGTTGTAACTCAAGTGGCCACTGCTTCACAAAGAGCAACAGCTGGTCATTCAGCCAGACGGGGCATTTCTGGGCTGTCTGTACAGCAACCCCCTACCTCAGATCAATATATCAGAGAGCAAGGAGAGTGATGTATCTGCCAGCTCTCTCTCAAATCCTGTCTCTCATTGGTCAGAGTTTGCCCCACTAGGAGTTAACGCCTCCCCACTTCCAGGGTGTGTCATCTGAGCCTTTCAGGCACCCATTGGTGAAGCCACAAGACACACCTGCAGCGTGGCACCTCATGCTTGCCCAGAAGTGGTGGGAAGAGTCACAGCTCCAGTGGGTCTATCAGGTTGAGACTTCCTGCGTGAGCTTCTGTGTCTTCCATCCGGTGGTTCAAAAGAGTCCTTTCCAGGGGCCACCACTCCTCCTGGGGGAGGACAAAATTGCCAGCTCGCTGCTATCAGATGCCGTGGCACTGGCCATGGTTTAGAGATTGCAGTAAAAGCTGGGACTCTCCATGAACAAGTCGCCAAAAGCACAAGACATGAAGCCAAGAGGAATGTGGCCCATCCAAGTTTAACAAGGAAAGATAGTCATAAATGAAAGTTAACACAAGAAAGCATCTTGAAAATAAGTGAATTCAGCAAAAAGTGGAAATAGAAGGCTGTATATCCCAGAATTTATGTTACTGGAATAAATAGCCACCTGCCCTCCCAATAGAGTAAACAAAATAAAATCATAATATTAAGAATGGTAACCACCGAAACGATTTTTCTTCCGCTGGTGTGAATATAGAGAAACAGCAGTGAAAATTAAATTAATCTACCCCCTGAGATGAAGGATTTTAGTTAGGCTGACCAAGACTAAGACAAAATATAAAGAAAACATAATACATATTTTTATGCCTGAAAGCATTTATTTTGAGGAAAAAGATCAATATTGCCTTTGATGCATAAACACATTCCTATACACATAACAAGGAACAAGAATTAATCCAAGGAAAATCCATACAGAATGAGATACCACAACGTTTTTAGCTGTTACTGTCTTCATTGGGAAAAGAAATGCTTCTCTGAATAAGAAATACTAATTGCATAAGAAAATACTGATACCATTATTTTAATTAATATGTATTTGTATTACAAGAACCTAGAAAATTTTGATTAAAAAATGATTATAAAGCATGTCTGTGTGTCAATCTCTGGGTTATGAATGAACTCAGTCCTCAGGGAACACATGGTCTTGTAAGACTGCAGTCACCAAAAATGGTCCTGAAACATGCTAATGTGAGAAAATTAAAACTAAAGCACGTGGGATAGGCAAATATGTGGATATTACATCCCTTTTCCTCTGTATTTCTATAATCTTCATAGCATCCAGCACAGCAATGACTCCATTGTTTGCATTCAATAAAGTTTCAGATGTGAGCGGGAACGGCTGCGATCTCCGTCCTCTTCCCTGACTGCCCAGGTAGGGACCCTTCTGCTATTGCCCTTCAAGGGGTTGCCTTCTTCAAACAATATCATTTATTTAATAGTAAAACATTTTCAGAGACAGAACTGCTTTATCAGTCAAGAGCAGTGTTGTGATCCTGCTAGATCCAGTTGTGGGAAACTGGATACCTGTACGGATGAATGAATGAACAAGTAAATGATTGATTGATTGGCCCAACATGCGACATGATGCAACGGAAATCACAGTGGACTTGGAATTAAGAGATGTGATTTAAAATGATAAATATGAGACTTTCAGCCACGTGATGTTGAGAAGGGAATTTTACCTCTCTAATCATCAGTTTTCTCACTGAAACACGGGAATACCAATATCTACTGTATTAATTAGCATATAGGACCAATTGCTACAAGAAAAACCTAAAATAAGAGTAGTTACACAAGGGAGGAATATATTTCCTTTATGCCCAATAATAGGAGCATAAGAAACCCAAGCCTGATACGGAAGCTCTAGTGTTGGAAACTCCGTCTCCTTCTTTCTTGTTGTTCCGCTGTCCCCATCGACGTAGCCACATCTGCCCATGAAGGTGGCCTGTCTTCTTGTCTGCCGGGTTCACATTCCAGCTGACAGGATGGAGAAAGGTGGAGTGGAACGTGTATGGTTCTCTTTTAAGGGCATGACCAGCGCTGTGCTAGAGCTGATTAGCTCATGAGAGCCAGTTATTCAATCTTCAGGAACTGTGTGAGTTGGTTGTTAAATATGGCCTTTATTAAAAATTAAATTCTATACATTCACAATTAAATACTCAAAACTCAACCTTCCCTAATGGTATAACTACATTTTATTGCTATCCTGGTATGGTTATTTACTGCTCTTGTGAATGCATGGAATCACTATACAGTGGTATGGTACTGCGCATCTCTTTGTGACAGTGAAGAAAGTTCATGTCAGTAGCTTGTAATAAGTCACGGTGTGTGCATGTACACCACAGCGATCAGTGAACCCTGCAATGCAGGGCTTAATGTGTTGATTTGTTAGTTGTTTAGACCAGGAGTGGGCATACCAGCAGCAACTTGTTTCAGTTCAGTCCTTGAACTAGGAATGATTTTTAAAAACATTTTAAAGCATTGTTGGGGATGGGGAAAAAAGAGAAAGAGAGAAAGAAAAGAAAGAAGGAGAGAAAAAAGGAGAGAGAGAAAGGAAAGAAAGAAAAAGAAAGAAAAAAGGAAAGAAAGAAAAGAAAGAAGAAAGAAAAAATCCACAGAGACAGAACACATGTGGCTGCAAAGCCTGAAATATTTACATATTTACTAGCTTGCACTTTGTAAGAAATGTTTTCTGAATCCGAGAAAATTTCAGTAATGCAAATCAAACTGAAAAGCTTCCTTGCTGGCTACCAGCCGGTCCCACACTCAGTCGGTAGAAGCTGTCTCATTTGTTGTCCTGTGGCCCCCTCTAGCTTTAAGCCAGCAAGGGAGAATCTCCCTTGTGTGGAATCCCCGACAGGTATTAAATCTCGCCAGGAAGAGTCCAGTCCCTTTTAAGGGTTCACCTGAATAGGTCAGGCCCACTGAAAACAATCTCCCTTTCTTTAAGTCAACTGCTCCATAGGGCATAACTTAATCGTGAAGTGCCATCCCATCATATTCGTAGGTTCCTCTCACAATCGAGGGCGTGGACTATGAAAGAGCTTGGATCACTTAGAATTCTTCCTACCCTGAAGGGAATCTCACAGTCTCTGCTACATCTACCTATTTTACAGTATTATTTTGAGAATTTAATGAGATCATGGATATACAAAAGCACTTTATTACAATAGATGCTATAAAGTCTAAAGTGATATTGTTACTGAACTCTATTATTTCTCAAATTCATATATCTGAAATTCTGGGGTAACAGAGTTCTTTTCCAATTCCTAGTTTGAAATCCAGGATGAAGGTATGTTTTTTGACCCTGCTTTGGTTTTACAACTTCTTACAAGTCCCCTTGAAGAGCTGATTGAGTCCAGCACTAGAATGGAGTCTGGAAACATGAGTAATAGAAGAACCACTTTATAGTCTATATAGCAAGCTCACTGTTGACTGAATACTCCTCTGTTCGGTACCCTGAATGTAAGATTTTCCTTCCTTCCTTCCTTCCCTCCTGCCCTCCTTCCCTTCACTTTCTTTCCTTCCTTCTCCCCTTCCTCCTCCTCTGCCTCTTCCTTCTCCTTCTTCCACCCCCTCCTCCCCTTTCTCTTTCCACTAGCACACTTAGGAAAGTGTATAAAAACCAAAGCCATTTAGAGTTTAGCAATAGGAAATTAGCTTGCATCTTTAAGTAGCCTCCAGACACTTTGTCTTTGGCTAGAAGCCAAAAGATAATAATTACAGATTTTTAAAGTCATCTCTATAATGTGCATCTGTTGCCTATGGTATCCATTCATAAGCTATTCATAAATTTTGTAAGGAAACGAGGAGACAAATGTAACAAATTTTTGCTCCTAGCTGGGCCAAGACTTTCAATGAGATGCTTTTATGTACCCACGAACACTAGAATCTCTGATGTTTCTTTCAACAAAAAGAGTTATAACATTGGATTTGAGTTCCTTTATAAATGAAAGCAGTATTTTAAGTATTGATGGTTAACAAGAACTTACTTCGGGTGCAGAAATAAAGCAACCACCAACAAGCTGTGTTTTTCACAATGTCCGTGGAAACACTTGGAACCCATGGGCGTAGAGGTGATACACAAAGAAAACCTTGCATCTGCCATTTCCATTGCCCGGGAATGTCACTGTGTCACCTCCACCCTGTCTTTTTCTTTTTAACAAGAATAATGCCCCTAGTTCCTTTTTTTTTTTTTTTTTTTTTTAAAGTTTTTAAGCACAGCAGAAGACCCTAGTTCTTAAGATATAAAATATACTGGTGAAAAATTTCAGCATTAGAAGTCTCTTACCCATAAAAGTTATGTCTTCTTACTTTCTTACCTCATGAGCTGCCTCAGGATGCCACAACGGCAAAAAGAAAATAAGAAAAGAAAAGAAAACAAACAAAAAAAAAACACCCTTGCACACCCAGAATCCCCTACTTCCTGAAATACAGCCAATATTTAACTTCCCCACCTCTTGTTGACTACAAACAATAGATAGTTGTATAATATAATTAAAGCCTCCAGGACAACAGAAAAGATTGAAATGACATAAACAATAAAACATTAAAGGAATCGGGTTCAGGGATTGTAAACCTCCACATTTCCCACCAGCAGGCACCAATCTCTGAAACTCCTCTTCCTGGTGGCATTTGGCTTGTATGAGAAAATGGGGTCATGTATATGATCCGTCGTTGACTATGCATGAAATGAGGGGAAAAGAAAGAAATAAAGGGAGAAAGAGAGACAGCAAGAGAGAGAAGGAGGGAAGAAAGGAGGGAGGAAAAGTAGTAGGTGATAGGACAATAACAGTATAAAATCGACACAGACCATAACCTATCTCTGTTCACATTGGTATCCCCACTGAATTAGCCTTTTCACTAAGAAATTATATTACCTCTCGTCTTAGTTATTGGTGGTTGTGATTACTAGTTTTGTCTTAGTAAACCCATAAGAAAAAAGAAGTCATGGACATACGTGGTCTGTAGAGGAGAAAGCTGGTCAATATTAACATTAGACATAATTGCTCAGAAGTCTGGCCACCAACTAAGCCAGATGCCCTGTAGGAGCAGAGTCTCTGGCCAGGAGGGCATATTTTCTTGCACTTCCTTCAAGACCGTGAAGCTGGGTGAATACCATTTATTAGCAGACCTTGTCACAACAGTAAGAAAAGCTCCTGAAACTGGAACTCTCACAAATTGTGTGGCACTGTACAGGCCACCGTGAGAAGCAAAAGTTTCCCTTGACTACTAATGACAAAAAACAGAATTTATAAATATACTAACTAATGCAAGGAACTATAAAGTTTAGTTCTTTCAGTGAAGTTTAGCTTGGATGACCAGAAAATGGCGCTCATAGAACCCTTGGTTCAATTTCCGTAAAATCCATGGAGCACCACACAAAATAAGTAAACTCATTCTCTGTGTCATGAATCTTGTTCTGACAGCCAGTGTTTATTTGACTCTATTATTTTGCTCATCCAAATCTGAGCTATATTTCTCAGATTTCTTTGACTCCAAGTTTATAGATTCAGTTTGTTTTCAGCCAATGAGATTCACTCCTATGAGATTTTGAAAATGAAGATGGCAGATGCCATATACTTCTTCTTCCCTTAGATCTGATGAGCAAAAGCTAGCTGTGGGAGATACGCGGTTTTGCACCCCATGGACTGTTATCCTGATTTGTTCATTTCAGTGACCACCGGCTGGGAATTCCTACAGTTTCCTTATCTGGGCAGCACCAATCCCTTCCTGACTCTCTGGACCAGAACTGTGGTGACAGGTCTGAAAACAAGTTTCGGTCTCCGATGCCTTCCACAATCTTTCCAACAATTGTTAGCATCAAATTCCCTATATAAATGCCTTCCTGCTACAAATATTTAAAGTGGTATTACCGAATGATATAATCTCTTGACTCACATAATAAGCAAAGAAACATCCATGTTTCAACTCCCAAACTACATTTGCTACAGAAAACGTGCAACTGTCCAAATAAACTGGGTTATTTGAGTCAAGAAGAATAGCCCCTCTTGCCCGATTTTGACACTATCTTAAAAGGAAAACATCTATAGAAACCTACTTTATTCAGAATTTGAATTCTCATATCATATTATAGCATATCAATTGTTGAATGAGTGTACCTCTACAAAACTTTAACACTACGTAAAATTCAATTATGTCCCATGGAAAATCGTATTAATGGTACCTATATGCTGCAATTCTTTAAATGTTGAATGCAATCATCAAACCTTGGGCAAACAGAAAAGAGAACAAGTTTGGACCTATAATTTTATAATACAAACACTACCATAAGAAATCACTATTAATCACCTTATACCGATCATTAGTTGTGGACTATAAAAGTAATTTCATGATATTACCAAATTTTGCCTCATTAAGCAATATAAAGCAGTTTAGTCAGTAGGAAATGGGTCCCTGTTTCTAATGATCCATGTGGAAATAAACAACTGCACACAGCCTGGTTTCTGGTGCAGTAAGCGTTGGGGACAGGAAGAGGATGGCATTGTAAAATGACTGCGGCTGAGTCATATGCCACAGCTGCTGTGAATCACATTCTGTTTGTTGACAAGATGTTTTGAATTTGATTCAGTCCTCTAGCATGTTCTCTGCCTCAACCAAACCATCTAATCAGATTGGTCACTAAGAAGCCATGAAACTATAATGCAAGAGGAATCACCACCATGGCCTCAGCTGTCCTCGGTTAGGATACATGGACAGTGGGGATGAAGGGTGAGAGATGGGGGAATCGGTGACACTAGTTTGTGTTTTTTAAAAAAATAAAAACAAAGAGCTCCTCACCCCAGACTTACTGAATCAGAATCCATCTTTTAACAAGATCCCAGGTGATTCATCTGCAAATTAAATTCTGAGAAGCATAGATCTGTGATTCATTGGCAATTACCAGTGGCATTCTCAGAAGAACAAGGTAAAGAGAATAATGTTCTTGGCTTTGTAATAGAGAAATGCATTTCTAGTCACAGGAGAGAATACTCTGAAAAATAAATACAAATATATGCCAAGAATAGAGGAAGCCAACCAGATTTTTTTTTCTTAATAAGATCAACCCTGGACTGAGGGTCCTGCCTTATGGAAAAGTCAGGTCAAGATGATCAGTCCCACATCTTACAGTTAAATAGCCTTGAAATGTGTCCTGTGAGGGAGGAGCAGCATTATGATGCTATGAGCCAATTCAGATATAGTTTAATTAAGTAATATGCAAGGTCATGGAGCGTGACTGGCAGAGTGATTTAGAACAGAATTAACTACATCTTTTACTGGGGCCGTCCGTGGTTGTCATCTAACACTGCAGCATATACACTCTAGGGAAGGTTCTGGCATTGCAAATTTATTCCTTCAGCCAGAGGAATTGCATTCTTTTTCTCTGAAGCCACAGAAACCCATCCCCTCTTTCTATTTTTAATCCTTTGCTGATTCTAGATGCTTTCTACCAAGCAATTTGTTGCCAAACAGTTGTTCTCCTTGCAGCTGCCAAACAGACAGTATTTGCAGCCTCGGGTTGTGTCTCCTGTTGGCACTCTCCCCAATGTCATTCCCTACAAGGCTTCTCTTTCAGCTGATGCATTAGGGTCTTTGAATGACAACATAAAATTAAATGGAAAATGACATTCATGAGAAAAGATGTTCCTTTCCAATAACTGAGACTCTCTACCCATCTGTCATTGCTTCCCTCTCTTTCTCATGGTTTTCCACAAATCCCAAGCAGCTTGATACAAACATGATCATTAGAGGATTTTCATGCATTCATGCAAATTATGCATTGTTAACACTCAAGACATTCTGCCCAGGCTAGTTGATGCCGTCCTATAGGAGAGTGTGTGTCAAGAGAGTGCAACACCAAACCACTTTCCTTTGAGCTTATCATTAAAATTATCATAAAATATTTTCAATATAAATTATTAAAAATGCATGGTTCTTTTGCTAGTTTGACAACTTTCATCAATTATAAAATTAATTTGAAACTTTAATAGTTACAACAAAAACATATCACCCCTAAAAGGAAAGATATAGAAAGGGAGATATTATAGGATAGGTAGATAGATAGATAAATGAATAGATAGATATTAATAGATATATGCAAAGACAGATCGATAGATGGATGGATATAGGTAGATGCAATAAATGTTCAATTCCTAAGAATAGGTCAAGAGATGTTAATAATGCTGGTTATAAGATGCATAAAATGAGAAATTCTATTTTCAAAGAACTTAAAATTTGTTTCAAGAATAAATATTTGGGCCCCATAAAAATAAGTTTATATACAATGGGAAAATATGTGGCAGGAATTGGGAGGTAAGGATCAACATAGGCATGAATTTAAAAGATATAGTTAAAAACTGAGGAAGAATATGCACTTTGGAGTGAGGAAGGGGGAACTGGATATTTAAAGCAAGACACACAAAAGAAACCAAGGTGGTGAAACAGAAAGCAACACCAGTATTTTTAGCCATTCATTAATTCAGTCAGCAAACAATAATTAATCTTCTTCTCCTGGAAGAAAGACCAGGACAGATCCAGGTCACTCTGTCCCTATTCTTTAAGTTCTTACGTTATTTCTTCTGGGGAAAATAAACTCGTGCACTGATGAATGAAGGGAACATGGAGTTCCACTAGCTACCCTTTCAGGCTATTTTAAGTAGGAAGCCATAGAGAAAACACTGGCAATTTGGTTTAAAGTTAGATTCAATAAGACTTTAAAAGTTCTTCGTTTTGTCATTTGATTTTTCCTTTGACCAAATTATTATAAGCTAAATTATTATATAATCTAGACTGACATTAAATTTCTGGGTTTCACAGAGGATATGATTAACATATATAAGTATTTTATAAATACATAATCTATGCAAATACATTATTTTCAAAATGAAGAAAAGGCAAACATTATTTATAAAACAGGATATCAAAATAGGCCAAAAAGTATTGTGCTAGGTTGAATAATTCCTTCCCCCTCTCAAAGGCGCCTACACCCTAATCCCTGGTACTTGCACGTATGTTACCTTACATGGTAAAGAGACTTTGCAGGTACGATTAAGTTAAGGATGTTAAAGTAGGGAGATTATCCTGGATAATTTGATTGGGCCCAGTAATCACCAGGGTTTTCCAAAGATAGAAGAAGCAGAGTCAGAATCAGAGAAGGTGATGTGATGCTGGAAGCAGAGTTCAGAAAGGGAAAGAGAGTAGAAGATGCCGTGCTGCTGGCTTTGAATAAGAGGGAGGCAGCCATGAGCCAAGGAATGCAGGCAGCCTCTAGAAGTTGGAAAACCCTCCCCTGGAGCCTTCAGAAAAAAATGCACCTGCTGACACCTTGATTTTAGGACTTCTGACCTCCAGAAACTGTAGGATAAGAAATGTGTGTTGTTTAAGACACTAAATTTACAGCAATTTGTTACAACAATAGGAAACTTATACAAGTATATAAAGTGGCATTTAAAATCATTCACTGACATTAAAATAAAAATTAAATCACAAGTATAAAACAGTATACTCTCATGAGATTCCCTAAAAATGGTGAAATCACAAAAAATGGAAAATGTAAAATATGAGGGAGGCTATGGAGCAACAGGGCCACTCATACTGCTGGTGGGAGCATACACTGGCACAATGACTCTGCTCTCAGGGCTCCCATTCACTGTCCCATTTAGTCTGAGTGTGGTCATGTGACTTGCTTGGCCAATGGGACATCAGCAAATATGAAATAAATGGAAGCCCCATAGGTCCCAGGTTATCGGGGGCCCCTGGGATTGAGGCTGTCACCATGCGAGGAAGACCAGTTTATTTCCTTGGGGTATGGAAGGCCACATGGAGATAGAGAGACTGACACTCAGCTCTGCTATTCTAGCTAAGCCCCTCCCTAGTCAACCTCCCAGGTGTATGTGCTAAGCCAGAAGAAGAACACACAGCCTCTCAGAGAACTGTGAGAAATAACACGTTGTTTTCAGACACTGAACCCAGAAGACTGGTTTGCATTTCAGAACCCTATAAAGCTAAGGCAAGGAAAGCACAAGTAACATCTAGAAGCTAGGGTACAGGAAGCGTCAGAAACAGAAGGATCAGTCAGAGGCTCAGATTTCCTCCATAACCCCATATATCCATCCAGCTGCCTCCCTGCTTACCCTGTACTCAGGAGAGGCACTAGGGCTCCTGGTCACGAGTATTATACTAAACACACAGAAATTAAGTGAAACATCTCCATGCTGAAGAGTGGGACTTCATGCATCAACCAAAATCAGGTAATCAGTCTTAGAATTTCTAGCACCATTGGGAGATACACCAAGTCAAAATGCAGACAGCTGGGGGTCCTTTGTGAAATTGCCATGTTGGATCACCTTGCAATGAGGGCCATTAGTGGACGCTGTCCGTAGTACTACCACTCATACATGAGAAGACAGGCAAGATTAGTAGACATTGAGGTAAAGCTTCTACCGTAACAGAGACAAAACCAAAATAAGAAAAAAAAAAAAAGGGAAAATTGGTGCTTAGAGTAGATTTTTTAAAATGCTATCATTGATACTCTTAAAAAGATTTGAGGAGATATTTTGGTGATGAAACAAGAACAGGAGAATATAAGAAAACAGTATACAGAGGACACTAAGGAGCCCTTGGAAATTATAACATGATAGCAGAAATAAACAATGCAACAGAAAGTTTGAAAGATAAACTGAATGAATTTGCCATGAAGATAGAAAAATGACAACAATCACAAACCAAAGAAATGGAAAATAGCAGAGAAAAGAAAATAAAATTTAAAGATATATCTAGGGGGTCCAAATTCAAATAATAGGATTTCCAGAAATATAAAAAGAAAAAATTAAGTGCAAGAAATTTTTTAAAAAAATCATTCAGCAAATTTCCCCCAGAACTGACACGAAATTCCAAATTGAGACGGCTCACCAAAACCCAGCACAGTGTATAAACCATGCCAGGCAGGCAATCAGACTAGTATTTCCAGATGTCCAGGGGTCAAGACTTGAATCTTTGAAAAGATTGGAAATCAGCATGGCATCAATTCAGACTTCAGAAAAGCAACACCAAAAATAGAAGATCCTGGAAAAGTGACTTGAGAGTTCTAAACCAAGTTTATTTCCAAAATGAAATTCTATACTGGATGCGTTCATGTTTTTTAGTATATATTATACTAGTGAAAGTTCTTGATTTTAGATTTTGCTGAACTGGCACTTGAACGGCATATCAGAGTCAACTACCTCCTCTGTGTTACCAGGGAACAGGCCATGTAAAACTGGCACTATATCTGAGAAAAAAATAAAGTTCATGTATGTTCCCTGAAATGTGCAGCTAATTTCCCAATTAACATACTTAATTTGGTTTCTAACTCATGCTTCATTAGTAATCATAATGATAAAGGTTTGCACCAAAAACAGCAATGATCAACAGAGTTTTCTGTATGCTAAAATAAATTATTTATAAGGGCTGTTAAACAGGTCGAATTCATACTAATCAGAAGAAATATTCAAATGAGTATCTTTCATGGGAAATGGCATTAATTTATTGAACAGTATATCACAATCTGCATACACTAACTCTTAAAGCTCAATACATTTTCCTCAGCAAGAAATTACAGAAGAGTATATTTACCATGTGAGACAGTTTTCGCAGTTTTTGCTTTATCAAATTAAATAGATTAAAATACATATTACCTTTCAGTTTTATAGTGGAAGATGTATGTTAGATGCACAGATTGTATATATTTAAATAAGTCATTCTATTGAAACATTCTGGAAGACACACCCTTACCTTATTTTTTTTCTTGTATTATTCAGAACCAACAAGATAGTTCAATGTGTGCAGAGAATTCTCTGTAAATACAGACTGAATACGAGAATAAAATTTAAAAATATTTTTTTCAATATGGTATATTTGGAAAAGTGTGATAATAGATACTTTACTAGGAGGTTAAATGGGATAAATTTAACTTCCTATTTGATAGACTTAGGTTTACAAATATAGCTACTCTGGTGGAATTCTGTTACAATCAAGTTGTGGCATCACAGGAATATTTATGTAATATTTATAATCCATAAATCTTTACAATATTTGGAGGAAAGCCTGGACAAGAAACAAAATTTACCAAACCAATCTATTCAAATTTGCCAAGTCTACCATGAACTAAACACCAATGTATACTGTACAGATCTCTCTCCCTCTCTTTCCATCTCAGCACCTAAGAACGTTGTCAAAAAAAAAAAAAAAATAACTAAGTTGCCACTATAATCCTTTGTAATCTAACATCAAAATTTTATGTTCTCATTCACTTTGTACCAACTTTAAATGTAACTGCTATCAAGGGAACATTAGATGTCTGTCTGTGTGAAAAATTGACCATGTCTTCTTTATAATGCATTCTAAAGCTTTCTCACCTAAGAGTTATTTCTTTATTATTAATTCTGAGGCTCTGGTTTGGATCACGCAGTAGGAATAGGAAATAATAGGCAGTATGTTCTCTTGCTCTGAATATCTTCTTCCAAGAAGCAAACTGTGTTCTTCCAGCCATTCTTTCCTTTCTCATTCCACTCTGGAGGACATTGCATTGAAATAGAAAATATGTGTTGCTTATATTACACCTCATCTAGTTTCCAAAAATAGACACCTCTGCTAGCTCCCTAAAGTTTTTGAGGCAGCTCAGAAAATGTCAACATAAATGGGAGAAAAAGCTAGAGAAAAGGATGCATGATGATTCAGGTCCTGTGTATGGCAGGTGCTAAGCTAGACATTTGCAACGTGTTTGCTTTAGTTCATATTCTATAATATTAAGAGGATTATGATTTTATTTCCATTTCATAGATGAATCAGCTGTGAATCAGAATTCAAATGATTTCTTCAGTTCACATAGCAATTGGCAAAGCCGGGATTCACAAACCAAATCACTGGCCCTCAGGCATTAACCCTTTCTACTCTACCATGATACGTCCCATTTCTCAATGATCTGCCCTTGCTTTGATGTCCAGTTAAGAGCCCAAAGTTTATTTGAAGAATTTACCACTTAGAATCACTGTCACCAGAAATGAACTCAAATCCATTTGTCACAGCACACTTTGAATAATGATCTCCAAGCTCCATGTTTCAAAACCTTGACGTATGTACAACGACAAAAAAGAAAACTTTGTAAAAACCTTAGAAAAATCAAAACACCATGGTTGCTAATTTGCTGATTTCAATTGCCTATAGGGCTTTTAGAAAAATAATGACATAAATAATTACAAAATCGTAACTCAGCGATCTCATTTTCTAAACACATTGCTCTCAGACACATGTCCAGTAATTATGTTAGTCATCCCTATTCATTTTCTCCTGCTTTCAAGAAAAAATAAATAAATAAATAAACACAGTGTTCTGGTTAAATTCCATTTCTCTTCCCCTTCCTTTCTGCTCTGATCTGTTGCCCTGGGAGGCTGAAATTTCTAGACTACAATTCCCTCTGGCTACAGGTTGGATTTAGCCAATGAGAGACACAGGAACATGAGATGTGGGAGAAGGAAAAGTCAAGGTATCTTTATTCCTATTCTTTCCCTGCCAGGCTACAGTTTTGGCAGCTACTGCATTCCTTTATCTATAGCTCCTGATGTGTGGCTGTGCTCCCTCTGCTATAGCTCCCTTCTTCCAGAACAGCTTCCTCTCCACAGACCTGTGGGCAGGACAGAGGTAACAGCTTTTAGCAGCTACTAGTCCTTTGGTGATTCAATAGCACATCATTAAACTCTCTTCAATTGACTCTTTGATTGTGACAACTGTCTCCTGCAGGACCCCCCTGACTGTTCAAGCAGTGAGCACCAGAGGAATTCCCACAGCTTGCCCTCCAAGTAGGATAACAAGATAGGATTGCTCTCATATTTTATCAACACAGAGAACTACTCCTAGAAGGGGAAAATGGGCCTTGGAAATATATGGCCTGCAGTGCGTCACTATTACTCAAACCAACACCATTGGTAGTGAGGTGAAGGTCAGATGAAGCACAAGACTGGTACTTAGTGATCAAAGCAACAGTAGTATTCCCCAAGATTATGAAGTGGGACAAATATTGCTGACTGCCCTGGGGAACGTACACAAGGGGAGAGATACATGGAAAGTATTAAATTATTAATTCAAAGTATTGGTGATTGCAACCTTGGGAGCCTTACAGTCTGATATTCAACCATGTCTATACTACAGAGGTAAATGTGCAACTTGGACACCAGGGATACCTGTTAATACACACAGAGGGAGGCCAAGAGAGGACACAGCAAGAAGATGATCATCTGCAAGCCAAGGGGAGAGGCTCCGTAGGAAACTAAACCTGCCGACACGTTAATCTTGGACTTTTAGCCTCTAGAACCATGAGAAAATAAATGTCTGTTTTTTAATGCCTCCATGCCCCAATACACAACTTGCAGGTCTTCTATGTGAAGGTAAAGCCTTGGTTAAGAAGTGAATCCTAACACTTGAGATACGGAATTAGGTGAAGTATACTTGAGGCTGAGAGCTCAGAATCTCCAAATTTTTACGTCATCGTTGGAAGCATATGAGTGAAGGAATATGATGTTAAATTTGGGCTAAATTTATTTATGTTTATGTAGTCTGTTGGAATTTGGTGTTTAATACATTGACTTAAGCACCTGGGAAAGGTATTATTAATAACAGCCTCCATGATTGATTAATTCTTTCATCAGTGGGCATCTACATTAAAAAAAAAAAAGTTAAAATGAAGAATTTCCAAGGTAAATTGTGAAGGAATGAGGCCAATAGCTTGGGGAGTGGATCTAATATATGCAAATTACTCAGCCACCCCTAACTCTACCCTATAATGGACGGGAAGTGACTTTCACAAAATGGTAAATATTTCATTATGAGGTTAACACCACTATCTCTTAGATTTTTTCAGAGGATACCTTCAATAATCAGATGAACAAATAACCCACTCCTATGAAGGTAAGACAACCTCTTTCTCCAGCTACCTGATTGCTTTCTCAATGGTCCTACATATAAAATGGCCATGTTAGCAAGAATGGGAGCTATGCATGAGCTTGACAGCATTAACTTCTCTTCACATCTGATCTGGCTGCTGCTAAAGTTGAGTGCCAATCGGCCAACAGCAGACACCAACACTAAAGACTGATGTGGCATCATTCCCCCGATATATGAGCTATTTACTTAGTGGCAGGTTGATTACATGGGGCTGATTTCACTGGATATAACTTTCTTCTCAAAAACGTGGATATGTAATCTGAATATGCATTATTTTCCTCTCTGTCCACAAATCTTCTGCTAAAACCATAGTATATCTTATTTATCCCTTTTTGTCCCAAGCAATATTGCCTCTGCCCAAGGAATTCATTTTATGGTGAACCCAATGCAGAAATGGGCTCATCCCATTGGTGTTACTTTATCAGCTAGAGACAGCTGTATTAAAAGAATGATGTAATGGCTATTGAAGACTCAATCATAGTACAAAGGTGAGTGCTTGTCCTATAAGATAAAAAGTGGTCTTAAACCAGCAGCTCTTATATGGTACCCTTGGTTAGGGAACCAAGGGTTAAAGTAGTTATACAAAATCTCATTCTTAGACCAAATAACCCTCTGATGGAATTTTTGTTTCTTGTCCTGAACATGTAAGCTCTAGGTATCTGGAGAGGTCAGTGCCAAAGGAAATACAAATTTCCCAAAAGGAATAAAACTATAACTCCATGAAATCAGAACTGAGACTGCCTCCTAGACATTTTAGACTCCTCATGACTCTGGGCAAGTAGGCATAAAAGAGGATCTCTATGTTTGCTGGGGCCACTGATCCACACTAAGGGGAAACTGGAATGTTGCCAAACATAGGCAAGTAGGAGTTTGTCTGGAATTCAGGAATTCACTGCTATGCTATCTTAGTACTCACATATCAATAATAATGATCAATGGAAAACTACTTCAAACCAAGAAATAAAGGACCACTTAAGACATAGATTCTGTGCGACTCAAGTCCTAGTTGCTGTCAGAAGATAAGGAGGTTTCTATATACCAACAATGAACTAACAGAAAAAGAAATCAAAAAAGTAATCGCATTTATAATAGCTACAATAAATACCTCGGAGTAAATTTAGCCAAAAAGGTAAAAGATCTCTACCAGGAAAACTGTAAAACACTGATAAAAGACATTGAAGAGGACACACACACACACACACACACACACAAAATGGAAAAACATCCCAAGTTCATGGATTAGAAGAATTAATATTTTTAAAATGACCATAGTAGCAAAAATGACCTATGCATTCAATGTAATCCCTATCAAAATACCAGTGGTATTCTTCACAGAAATAGAAAAATAATCCTAAAATTTGCATGGAACCACAAAAGACCCTGAATAGCCAAGGCAATCCTGAGCAAAATGAGCAAAGCTGAAAACATCACCCTACCAGACTTTAAAATATTCTATAAATCTGTAGTAAATAAAACAGCATGGTACTGGCCTTAAAAAAAGATGCATAGACCAATGGAACAGAATAGATATCCCAGAAATAATCCATATATTTACAGCTAACTTATTTTTGACAAAGACTCCAAGAACATTCATTGGATAAGGAGCAGTCTCTTCAATAAATGATGCTGGGAAAACTGGATATATATATGCAGAAAATGAAATTAGACCCCT
>NW_012141080.1:3318510-3321369 GCF_000956105.1 Propithecus coquereli
TATGGAATAAACCTGTGGCCATCAACAAATGAATAAACAAAGAAAACATGGCATATATACACAATGGAATACTATCTAGCCATAAAAAAGAACAAAATTCTGTCATTTGTAGAAATATGGATGAGCTCAGAGGACTTTATGTTAAGTGAAGTAAGCCAGGCACAGAAAGATACGTGATATGTGTTTTAATTCACATGCGGAAACTAAAAACATTGATCTCATAAAAGTAGAAAATAGAATAGTGGTTATAGGAATCAGGGAAGAGTGCGGGGAGTACCCAGTGTTGGTTAACTGATAAAGTACAGCTTGATGGGAAAAAATAATTTCTAGTGTTCTATAGCACTATAGGGTGACTATAATTAACAATGATTTATTGTATATTTTCAAATAGCCAGAAGAGTGGATTTTGTATGTTCTTGATACAAAGAAATAATAAATGTTTGAGGTAATAGATATGCTAATTACCCTGATTTGATCATTATGCATTGTATATATCAAAATACCACACTGTACCCATATGTATGTACAGTTACGATGTGTCAATTAAATATAATAATAAAAGCAGAAAAGAAAACCACCAATGAGATACCACTACATACCTATTAATATGGCCAAAGCCCAGGACACTGACAACACTAAATCCTGATGAGGATGTGGAGCAACGGGAACCCTCGTTTATTGCTAGTGGAAATGCAAAATGGTAAAGCCATTTTGGAGGAAGTTTGGCAGTTTCTTACAATACTAAACATCATCTTTTCATATGATCCAGCAATCACACTTCTTGGTATCTACCCAAAGGAATAGAAAGCTCATGTCCTCACAAAAATCTGTACATGTATGTTTATATCAGCTTTATTTACAATTGCCAAAACTTAGAAACTACCAAGATGACCATCAGTAGATGAGCAGATAAACAGACTGTTTATCTGTTTACTAATCATCCCTGGTGCTTCACACTAAGGATACGACAGTGAACAAGGCTCCTACTCTTACAAAGCTTCCATTTTTACAGGGAAATTTTGTTTTTAAATAAACACTTGAATAAATAAACATATTAATACATGATTTCTGGTACTAGAAAATGAATAAGTCAGGGGCTGCATGGAGAGTAACTAGAGGAGGACAGGAGAGGCTTGGGAGGGGTTGCGGGGGGGCGGTCTTGTCCTCCCTTGTCTGCTTTAGTTCAGGTGTTTATGTCCCCATGTAGTCCAGGAAAATGGCTCATTCTCCATCCCTGGAGGTAAATGTTGATGTTTCTAAGCCAGTCATCATTATTCCAACCCCTTCATGTTGAGTCATCCAGGACTGGGCATGAGACACAACCCTATTCAATGAGACGTGCGGGAAAGACTTCAGGGAACCCTCCTGGAAGTGTTTTTTCCTTCCTAATAAAACAAGATACACAGGTTTCAATGCCCCTTCTTGATGTGTTTGTCGCCATAAACACCGATGATGCTTGAAACTGCAGGTGACAAGACTGTGTCCAGCCATGTGCCAAGGATAAAGGAGCACAGACATGAACAGAGCCAGGTCCTGGATGACACTTCTGGGCTGATGAACCTGGGACTCCCTTGTCATTTAATTACTTAAGTCACTCTTAGTTAGCTTGGAAGCATTCAGACAGGCAAGACCTCAAGGGAGCTGCTGTCAGAGTTAGGCTAAGACCTGAAAGACAAGAAGAAGCCAGCAGTTGAAGAAGAAATGGACAGGATTCCAGAGGGAGGGAAAGGCACAGCTAAAGACCTGATAGCTGGAAAGGACAGGGTCACCAGATGCTAAATAGCACCATGCTAAACACGTGCATGGATTATTTATATCGGAAGTATCCCCAGCTTTTTCATATCTCTGTGTTTCATTTTCTAAGATCCTCTCTCTAATACTTAACCTATATGTGCTTTTGTAAGCTATCTTAAATACTATTAGGAAAAAGAATATGAAAAAGTATAGAAAGAAATCCCCCAAATTCCATGACTGTGCCAAGTTCAAATAGCATGTCCTATTATTTCTACTATATTTTACAGAACTGGAATCCCAGTTTTTTTTGTTTTTTTTTTTTAGGAAAATATAATCACTAAAATCATTATTCATCTCAGACACCAAACCCAATATTCGAGATCAATTTGACCCACTGTGTCACAGTGACATAGATAGAAGCCATATTTTCTTTTGATAATTTGATTTAGGCCATTGCAAAAGATAAATGAAATCAGAGATTTCAGCTGTGCTCTCAGTTTTGACCACCTTGAGTGTGCTATTATATAATTTTCCCTATTATTTATTTTTATAGTGCCCACTGGGTCAGCTGAGTGTGTGCAGAACGCCTTCCAGGCAGGCAGTAAATGTGCTTGCATAATCTCGTTATTAGCTGCTGACATGTTCTAGTAACTACCAAGCTTCAAAACTGACGATTTGTTTATGGTTTGTGACATTAAAGCATGTAGGGTCTTTAATAGTAAAACAAGTACAGTGTTCTTCGAACTTTAACCTTTCAAGGTTTGAACAGTTCCTTGATTTGATCCAAGACCACTATATTAAAAAATATCTGAAAAAAAATACCATGTGCAGTAAGTTTCAACATGATGGATTCTGTAGCAAGGCCTATGGTTTTAAGACGTGACATGTATTCTGTGGTTTTCTTTGTTTTTCTCTCCTCTCCTCTTCTTTCCTTTGTACTCAAGTAATTCCAGGAAAGATGCTTTTGACATTAGTCTACAGTGACTCAAGCTTTCTAAAGTTTATTACAAATTCAGTGACAATTCTACAGTCGCATTGTGGGTATCTTATTTATGCATTTCAGCTAAAGAATTACACAAAGTAAGTATTTCCACCCTGTATGGCAGCAAAAACTTGACAAAGCAC
>NW_012141080.1:3331337-3332981 GCF_000956105.1 Propithecus coquereli
ATACGAGCAAGAGGTAAAATGACACATTTTTAATATGAGGAAAAATATTTTCTTTTGAGCTTTACAAAGATGACTGAAAACCTTCTTATAGTTGATTTGAGTATTTACAATGTGTATGATATTTATGTGACAATTATAGTATTTATAACATATATTTCCCATATCCCCAAGACTGTTATCTGGCTCACTGGGAAATGACACAAATATGGGCCATTATCCTTCTTATCTCAAAACTGTGTGAACTTAGAAAACTATGGGTAAGTTATTTAACTTCTCTCTGCCTTAGTATCTTGTCTATAAAGTGGGAACAACACTTGGGCCACCTGGGCTGGGGCTGGGAACCACATTTCCACTCAGCAGGTTTTTCTCTGTTAGGCTTTGCCAATAGCAGACGCTAGAGGGAGACTGCAAAGTCAGAGGAGGAAGTAGGGACCTACTCTCTCCTGTTTGCTTCCTGCTACTTCCCCTGGAGAACCTATCTCCTTCCTCTTCCTGTGTACATAACCCCAGCCTTGCTTCTTCACCCTGGCAACAGCGGTTCATTCCTATAGCAGCAACTGAATCCAGTCTGGAGTTTTTCTAATGTTTGCAGGATCAGCTTCCTAACAGCCCTCTCCATCAACAGACACTGGAACCAACAAGTAGTACTTGGCCTCAAAGCTCAGGAGTTTTGTGGGACTCTGCCTATCTTATAATATGTATCAGTGTCAGCCTAGCAGTGACTTCTCCTCAAAGGCTTGAGTGTCAGCCCCACAAGTCTGTCTTCCAAGCTTCTAATTTTAATAGCTCCAAACTGATTACAAAGGGCAAAAATGGCTTTCTAAAATTACTACCTGAGATAGGTCAGTTTTCTCTGTTGGCTTTTTCAGTTACCTAGTACACAATTTGTTATAGCTAGTTAAACATTCTTTAAATCAAATTTTCTCCATTAAAACAACTGGTGTGACTTTTGTCTCCCAAGTGTACCCTGACTGACATAACACCAATATCTACATCACATCCCTACTGTAAAGATGACATTCACTCCTTTACTATTGAGCATCCGAATACTATGGTAGGGCATCTTCCTTGTGCCGGGTGCACTGCCTTGTGTCTTAGGCAGTGGACACAGAATGGTTATCAAGACATATAAGATTATGCTGTGGAATCAAATTTAACAGTCATGGCCACCATGTAGAGCCCTGAAATTTAGAGAACATTTTAGTTCTAACTATTGTTACAACTCTTATAGTCAAGCGTACTGAAAATAAAGTATATTACAGAGGGTAGCATGGCCAAAAATTCAAGAATGCAGCCTCTGAGGTTTTGGAGAGAGAGAGATATAAGTGAAAGAATTCCCTAACAAGTATTTGCTGCTACAAAATGTTGCTGTGAATTAACTTTCCACTCTAGGGCAGTGAAATTCTTGCCTTTATTTGCAGAGGCTGACCCTGGCTTTTAGTTTAGCTCATTGAAATGACACAAAGAAGGAGACGAATTGGAAGGAGTTCCAAGAAGTTAAAAAAAAAAAAAAAAGATTCAGAGCAGTGGAAGGGCAGAGTAATGAGGCAAGATTGCAACAACTCAATGTATTTTTATCTAGTATTCAACTAAGTGCAATTGTGACGTCTAAAAATAAGTGATGCAGAAAAAGAAAAAAATAAT
>NW_012141080.1:3334201-3335232 GCF_000956105.1 Propithecus coquereli
TGAAAACTCTCTGTATAACTTATAAGGTAGTTGAGAAGATATTTTTATAAACAGAATTATCACGTAGATCAAAAATTAAACCCGACTCTGGAGTTATATCAGAATGACTTATCATCTAAAATTTTCTCAGAGGTTTTTGCGATAACTTATGTAAGAACATTTTAGTTTTGTTAGAAGCCTTCCAGGGTGATGGATGGCTCTCTGGTCCAGCTTTAGCTGAGCTAGAAACCATAAAACCTTTAATTTCATGATGTATGAAAGGCTGTGTTCTAAGTGGTGACTTCTTTTCAGCCTAAGGGTAATTTGGATGCTGTGTTTGAGTTAGCTGCTCTTGATGATCAAGCTAATGTCACTTTTGACCCTCACTGTTCCATGTGAATCTCTGGTGAAGTTCAGTATAGCACTGAGACCCATAGATGGAATCACATCATCATAAAGTTATGGAAGCAGAAGGGAACTCAGTAAGCTAACTTGCCCCCTTTATGGGAGGAAAATGAAGTCTGGAGTCCTTAAATTAATTACCGAAGTCCTACAACATGTTATAACTATGAATAATAACAACAGTATATATTGAATATTTGAAACACATCAGTCACTATTTTAAGGGTTGCCTGTATATCATAAGATTTAATCCTTGCATTAGCCATGCAATATAGGCATTATTATCATCTTCATTTTATAGAAAAGAAAACTGAGACAGGGATGAATAGTGCAATTCATTTTGGGTCTCACACCCAGAACGTGGAAAGATTGGAACTGAGATGACTGGGTCTTGCAGATTATGCTCTTAAGCACCGTAATATATTTACTCATAGCTGGTTCAGCAAGTAACAGCTGGAAGCAGCACAGGGCAAAATGTCAGGGACTGCAAAGTGAATACTCTCTATCTTTATTCTTCTGAAGGTCACAATCTAACATGGGGGTTGGCAAACTTTTTCTGTCAAGGCCCAGACAGTAAATTTTTAAGGCTTCGTGGGCCAATACAATCCCTGTGGCAACTACGCATGTTGCCATTGTGCCATGAAATAAGC
>NW_012141080.1:3335282-3336843 GCF_000956105.1 Propithecus coquereli
TTATTGTATAGTGGCAGAATGTGGATTTTTAGTGTACCCATCACCCGAATAGTGTATGTTGTAACCCACTGGTAATTAAAAATAGTGGAGGGGCAGGAAAGAAGTCACAATGGGCCATTCCCATGGGGAAGAGGCAGGATTTAAGTTTCCTGATGACCCACAAATTTTCTAGAATGTCTCTTCTTGCCAGAGCAGGACAGAGGGTAGTGAAAATGGGGCAGAACTCAGGGGCAGTGCAAGCAACTAGGAGCAGCACCAGATTGTCTTGAGTCCAGGAATAAGGGTCCTAGGCTTTCAGGAAAGCCCATATGACCCTTGAGAACACCAGGTATGCATGGAAGAGGACTGCAGTATTCCTGTATCTGGCCAGGAACTCACTTTCTACACCAAGTTCGGCCCTAGGTCAGAGGTTGTGGACATCCCCTCCCAGGTGGTATTTGTTGTTGCCAAAACCAAATGTTAATGCTTTTGATTTAGAACATGAGTTGTGGCCAACAGCTGGACTCTTCCTGACCTCACTGCCTGCACCCATGGATGATTTTAATTTTATTCATGGAATGGTCACCATCTCTGCAAGAGATTAGAAGGAGACTCTGCTGATAATGTGTGGGCAGTCCAGTTTCCATTTGTGGGAAGTGTCAGCCTTTAAGAGACAAGTTACTTTGGTTCTCACAAAATTGCCTAAGGAGCAGGTTCTCTTGCCAAAAGTCTGGATGCTGCCTGAAAACTGCTTGAGCAACCAGAATAGTAGATATAGTAGCATAGGCTGGACAAAGGAATCAGGATGGGTCCTGATGAGTCAGCTGGTTCTTCTGCGAGCAGGGACTGTAGAGGCCACAGGGAGACCAGGAGAACAAGACAGACTCTGTCCTGGCCCTCAAAGACAGGAAACAAAACAGAAACTTCAATATTGTGTAATAAATAAAGTCTGCATTCAAGCGTCATAGGTTACATAGAAGATCAAAACAAGGACACTTAACATAGTCTCATGGAGGTGGGGAGGTGGGAAGGTGGAAGGGAACAGAATGTTAGCAGAAGTCATTTTGGAGGAAGAGATTTTTAGGTGACGATTGGAAGAACCCCCCATCCACTTTAGAACCTACCAACCAAAAATAATCAGAAATAAGTTTTCACTTCTATTCTAACCACACCATGGATTATTTCCGTGGTTACTACTGTAATTAATTAGTGCCCTAAATTATTCTCCACTTGTTTTCTGGGTAAAAATGTTTACATGATTAATTGATATCTCTGTGAGGGCAGTCACAGTCCCGGTCATCTTTTATACTCCCCAGTGTTTAGCAACGCTGAAAATAGAGAATTTTAATTAATAAAGTCTCATTACAAGAATGATTAAATCATATTTCTTTTTAAAAAAAGCATTTTCTAATATTTTGTAAATGCCAACTACTCTACTCTGTCATCCTGAGACAAGAGAATCTCTTGAAATGGATGTAACTTATATACTGCTTTTTAGGCCTAGTAGTCATTTTTATGTTTTCTTTAAAAACATCTGAATTATTTATATAATCTTAGACACATAATTCTAGATCATCACTCA
>NW_012141080.1:3336893-3338255 GCF_000956105.1 Propithecus coquereli
ACTGTTGTACAGAAGATGTCTAGAGCTTACTCATCTTATTTAACTGAAACTTTATGCCATTGATTAGTAACCCCCAGTTGGGCCTCCCCCAGCCTTGGAAACCACCATGCCACTTTTGGATTCTATGAATTTGACTATTTTGGATACCTCACATAAATGGAATCATGCAGTATTTGTAACTGGCTTACTTCAGAAGCATCATGTCCTCAAGTTTTATCCGTATCATTGAATAGTATTTCATTGTAAATTTATATCACATTTTTTTCATCCATTCATCTGTCCGTGGGCCTGTATATTGTTTCCACATCTTGATCATTATGCATAGTGATAAATAGTGCTAATATGTCTTCTGGATTATGATTTCATTTCTTTTGGATACATACCTGCATGTGGGATTAGTGGAACATATGGTAGCTCTATTTTTAATTTTTTGATGAACCTCCATTCTGTTTTCCATAACTGCTGCAACTATTTTACATTTTCACCAGCAGTGTACGGTTTCAATATCTCTACATCCTCAACACTTCTCATGGTTGTCATCATCATCATCATGATCATCATCTTCTTCTCTCCATCCTCCTCCTCCTCCGAATAGCCATCCTATAATAAAAAGTATAAGGTGATACCTCATTGTGGTTTTGATTTGAATTTCCTCTATGGCTAGTGACATTCAGTACTTTTTCATATACCTGCTGGCCATTTGTATGTTTTCTTTAGAGAAATGTCTAGTCAAGTCCTTAGCCCATTTTTAAAATCAGTTTATTAGCTCTTTTGCTATTGAGTTATAGGACTTCCTCATATATTTTGAAGACTAACCCCTTACCATATATATTATTTGCAAATATTTTCTCCCATTTCATATGTTGCCTTTCCACCCTGATGATTGTTTCATGTGCTGAGCAAAAGCTTTATAGTTTAACGTATTCTACTTACTTGTTTTTGTTTTTTGTTGCTTGTGCTTTGATAATGGCGTTTATTTTCTGTCATTAACTTGAATCAATTATTACTTTCATTATTATCATTATGATGTGTTAAAATTGTGTATACTATATTGTACTAGCTTAATATCTTTATTTTGTCACAATTAATAAATTTCTAGTAAATTAATTTTTGTTTCCTTTAAAAATTTTTATTTCAATAGATTTGGGGGATAGAAGTGGTTTTGTGTTCCATGGATGAGTTGTATAATGGTAAAGTCACAGCTTTAAGTGTTCCCATCACCCAAATAGTATACGTTGTATCCAATAGGTAGTTTTTGATTCCTCACCCTCCTCTGACCCTCCCCACTTCCAAGTCTCCAAACTCCCTTATCCCACTCTGTGTGACTACGTTATACCCATCATTCAGCTTCCACTTATATGT
>NW_012141080.1:3342230-3348871 GCF_000956105.1 Propithecus coquereli
TTTTTTTTAGTGGCAACTTTGACATCTTCCCTGTACATGTAAAGTTCAATAGTCAGCCAGGGATTTAGTGGTTACACATGGATTTGGGGGGCTTCCCCTTGTGTGTTTTCTTTTGACTGGGTTTTCTCACCTTGCATTCTAGCTGCTTAGGAAACCCTACCTCCATTTTTTTTTCTGACTTTATAAACCAGTAAGACTGTAGTTTTCTCCTTGAAGTCTGGGTCCTATGCTAAACATAACAGGTATAGCAAATCATACCCAGGGCATTTCTCTTCCTTCAAACATCATTTACCCTTCAATTTATCACTGTTTTTTGTCATTTTCTAGTGCATTCTAACATTACTTTCATATATCAGTTCCGAGCTATAATTGCTTTCTGCGAGAGGGTTAGTCTGATAAAAGCTACTTTGCCATTATTAGAAGTCATTCATATACTTTGTGTTCTCAGCTCTTGTGTGAAGAAGTTGAAAGATTATATATCCCATTTTTATGACTAATAACATAATTCCCTGAACATAGTAGGAATTCAGAGGATATTTGTCGAATGAATTTAGGTCTTCCTCCGTAATTTTTTTTCAATTTTCTGATTAAAAAAATAAGAGAAGAATTTCCTCCGTGAGCACCATTATACCCCTTAATCCTTAGTCCACCCCATTTCTCTTGTCTGCATTATTTTAACAACCTCCCGCCTTGTCATTCTTCCTTTCAGTTCTCCAATGTATCTTTCACAACGACTAATTTACCTCTCTAGAAACCACAAAGATAATGACTTCCAACTTCACCCTCAATAACAAAATCTTTGGTAACTATCATTATCATTGCCAGAATAAGAAACCTGGTTTTTCAAGGTAGTAAGTCATTTATTACCTCCCAGATTCTGATTCCAAATTAACTTTTCATTCTTTCGTGCTCATACAACCCAAATTCAAGCCACATCATTCCACTCTATTCAATAGATCCTGTATCCTCCCCACTCTACATCTTCCCTCATTATTTTCTACTTGCCAAGCATGCTACTCTTTTCCAGTTAAAAATAACATTTCTCCTGTAAAGCCTTAGAATTCATTACGCTGGGGACTGAATAAGCACGTGTGAGCCATGATTATGTCGCTTTATTGTATTCTTCCTCTGTCTTATATTTCAGCAAAATTATCCTCCCACCTTTATAAACATTTTGTAGCAAGAAAGTATGTTTTGTTAATTTATGTTGCAAGTATAGAGCCAAGTGTATAGCCCCGGCAATTCCCTGATGCAACTTCAAAGCAGCGCTGTTCATATAATTGTACCCCAGATGGTGCCGTCCACAGAGCAAAATGTAAATATTCTTTCCCACTCCAAGTTGGAGAACTCAGCTGGCTCTTCATGCTGCACGCTCAGCAACTGCCTGCAGAATATAATTAAAACCACTTAAACCATATTTTAATACAGTTGAAAGGGACGTGGTGACCTCCTTCCATGTACCTCATTTATCACATTCTCAGGTCCTACATGTCTAATAGATACTCTGTGAATTATGACTGCGCTCTTCCCATGGTTTATCAAGTGCACAGATCAAAACAGGAAGGTTCAAACGGCAAAGTTTCACTACTGGCCTATGTTATGTTCACACCAAGCATCAGTTTTGCTAAAGGAGGATCTATGTTTTCCTGTCTGGATTTTCTCCTGCCTATACACCCAGTTCATCATATTTTCCCAGCTATTAAAGCTAGAGATAAAATAATCTAGTGTTGAAATGCATTTATTTATTTTGCTTTTCAGCTTTATTGAGTTATAATTGACAAATAAAAATTGTATGTATTCAGGGTACACAATGTGATTTTTTTAAAATGTCAAAATATTAAGGGGGTTCAAAAGTTTTAGGTTACATAGATCATTTTTGTAATGCTTGAGTCTTGGCTATGGGTGTGCCCATCACCTAAATAGTGTTCATAGTACCCATTAGGTTGGTTTATTCCCCTCCTCCCCTCCCTGGGTTGTTTTCCACTGAGTTTTACTTCCCTTTGTGCATTTGTGTGCTCATTGGTTAGTTCCAGATTTAATAATGAGTACATGTGGTATTTGTGTTTTCATTCTTGCGATACTTCACTTAGGTGAATGGTCTCCAGTTTCATCCAGATCATTGCAAAAGGTATTAATTCATCTTTTTTATGTCTGAGCAGTACTCCATGGTGTACATATACCACGTTTTATTAATCTGATCATGAATTGATGGACACTGGGGTTGATTCTAGTTAGAATGGCTTTTACTAAAAAGTCCAAAAACAATCAATGCTGGCATGGATTCAGAGAAAAAGAAATGCTTATACACTGTTGGTAGGACTACAGATTAGCACAACCTCTATGGAAAACAGTGTGGAGATTGCTCAAGGAGCTAAAAGTAGATCTACCATTCAATCCAGCAATTCCACTACTGGATATTTACCCAAAGGAAAATAAGTCATATTATCAAAAAGACATCTACACTTGAATGTCTATTGCAGCATAATGTGATGTTTTAATATAGGTATATCAAACTGACTACCACAATCAAGCTAATTAGTATATCCATCACTTAATATAGTTAACTTTTTGTGTGTGTGTAGTGAGAATACTTAAAATCTAGTCTCTTAGCAAATTTTTAAGCATATAATACATTAACCATAGTGACCATGCTATACATTAGGTCTCCAGAACCTATTCATTTATAACTGCAAGTTTATACCTTTTGACCAACATCTCCCTACTTCCCCCACTCCCAACCCTTTGTAACCACCATTCTACTCTCTGTTTCTATGAGTTTGACTTTTTTTTCAGATTCCACATCTAAGTGAGATCATGCAAAAATTCTCTTCCTGTGTCTGGCTTATTTCACTTAGCATAATGTCCTCAAGTTTCATTTATGCCATGGTGGATGGCAGGATCTTCTCCTTTTTTAAGACTAAATAATATTTCATTGTATGTATGTGACATGTTTTCTTTAGCCATTAATCGATTGAGAGACACTCAGGTTGTTTCCATATCCTAGCTATTGTGAATAATGCTGCAATAAACATGGGAATACATAAATCTTTAATATAATGATTTTATTTCATTTGGATATATACCCAGAAGTGGGATGGCTGGATCATATGGCAGTTCAATTCTTAATTTTTTGAAAAAAACTCCATACTATTTTACATAATGGCTGTACCAATTTACAATAGGAGAAAATTTAAAGATGAAAAAGGCAGGAATGTGGAAGAAATTTCTGCTTCATTGAACAACAATAAAGGCATCACCAACACCTTTCATCCTTCTACCTCCAACAATAGAGACTGGAAAAATATAAAGCATCAGACTGCACATTCCCAACCTGCTTTGCAGTGACAGGTGGCCATGAACCTAGTTCTTTCCCATAGGAAAAAGGATGATGACTCACCTTCCTAATGAGAGGGAGAGAGAAAGCCATCTTTGAAGGCAGATAGAGTATCTGCAGTGGCAGCATCTACTTTGCAAACATAAAACATCACGAAACAAATTATAGAAATGTCAGCTTGTACATGATTGAACTGTGGAACCAACTCCAGTGGCAGCTTAACTTTGAACTTCTTCTTCTATGAGAAAATTAAACCTCTATTTGATTAATCAATCCAATTCATATTTATTGTTTCTTGCAGCAGTATTTCTCACTGAAATGTGACCTAGTAGTACATAAATTGTCTTGTGTCCCAAACACTATCCTCAGCCTTTTAGTTACTTTTATTTATTTAACCATTATAGTAACACATCATACCTCCATTTTCTGGTTGGGCATATTGAGACTTAGGAAATGTAATGATAGAGTCAATAGTTAAGAATGTAGACTTGAATATCAGACACACCCAGACTCCATCCCTGGACCTTGCCCCTTCCTATTTAAGTGATGTTAGGTATGTAACCTCTTTAGGCTTTAGCTTCCTAATCTGCAAGGCAAGAATAAAAGAAGTCACTATTTATAGAACAGTTTTTAGAATTAAGTGAGATAATATATGTAAAGTGCTAATGAAAGGCCTAACACATAGTAAGTAATGAAGAAATATTAGCCATTGTCATTATTTTTGTTATTATTCAAAATATTTTATAACTACCTCATGCCACAGAAATAGAAAATGATAGAAAATTACTAATCAAAAAATGACAAAATCAGTAAATAATTGATGATACTGGATTTAAACCCAAACCTTTAAAATCCATAAACTTGTGTTTATTTATTCTATCCCAGGGCAAGAATATTTAGTTGGCTACAATTTCTCCAAGAAGTCATAGGGATTCAGTTTACACTCTGCTGTGACATTTTAAATTTCTAAAACCATGATTTTTGTGAGCTCAGAAAATGGTAGAATGACACCTTAAATATATAAGTATATGTACCTTTTGGTGTTTTATGATTTTTTTTGTCATCAAAGAAATTTTTTGAAAATTGGGGAAAGTCTTACACACACGGAAAATTACTCTTTGCATGCCTTAATGCATTAACAATGCACAGGCACAGGTGTGCACGTAGACATATGAGTGAATATCCATCAAAATCCAGGCCAACCCCTTGGTGGATGGTGATAATTGCCATGGTGTTTGGGTGATGGATACACTGTGTTCAGTGAGAACTTGATTAATCTGGTACCTGACTCTACACTTACGCAGGCAGCAAACAGGGTGATAGTGATGGCACATCTTGCTTTTCTTGTTTATAAGGGAGAATGCTAGACAAATGAAGCTGCCTACAAGTTTGCTATTAAACCTTTGAGGAGCATGTGTTACGATACTTCATTTCACTCAACATAGAAATAACAACCAAACTAGAATTAACTAAAATTTCAAATAACATTAGTAACCTTGCCAGTAATACAACAACTACTGAATTCTAACAAGTGCTTTTAGTGAGAAGCCTTCCTATGCAGGTCTTGTTAAATCAAGTGGAGACATAGAAGGGGAAAAGCTTCTTGTGTAGAATACTGTGAAGTTCCTCCAATTAGAATATTTGGGCATCTCTTTCCCCTTACATTTCTAAAAAGATGGTTCATAGAGGAATACATTAAATTATAGCAATAAATAGTGATGCTTCTCTGACCAATTAAAGTCGCCATCTGGTTAGCTACTTTAGAAAATTCCCCAAAAGAAGTCACCTTACACTTGATTTATGCCATCTGGGGAGCTTTGCACCAAACAGAAATCACAAGTTTCTTTTCTTCTCATTTAAGAAATATTTTCAATGTGAAAGGCAAACTTCCTAAAAGTGGAATTGATGATACAGCACTTTTTTAGACACTGATTTCTCAAAGATCTTGTATCTATCCCCAAGAGAAAAGGTGTTACATCTGTTGGGGGGAAAAAAATGGAATGAAAATCGAAATATAAGTCATGACAGACCTAATTTGAAGAATGAATATTGCCTGTCAGAAGCTTATGAAAGGAGTTAAAAGGAAAAGAGTGGCACCTGACTTGGAATCTAAATGTAGGGTTGCTTCTTACCCTTGGAGATGGTCAAAGCCGAGTTTATGTTGTAACTGCCCCTTATCAGCCATATGACCTTGGGCAAGTCTCTTAGCTCCCAGGAAGCTTATGTTAAATGGGGACAACTCATCAACTCCCTGAGATCATGAAAGGGCTGAATGAGATCCTCAGTACAGGGCCTGGCCCATAGTGTCAGATCAAAAATGGTAGCTCTTAGTGTCAGGTTTTAGTCTGCAATGTCCATTCTTGGTGCACCCATGGTTGAAGAATGACCAGATGCACTAAAGGCAAGCATGAGGTGAACTTTATTGAGGGGGAGCAGGACAGGATTACAAGAGGATTAAAGGGCAAGAGCAAGATACAGGTTTATAGAGCGTGACACATACGCCACAGATGACGACCGGACCCATTGTCACAGCAAAGGGAGAGCAAAAGAAAGGGTGCAAAAAGGGACTTGGTTATGGTCTGTGTCTTGTTTTATAGTGCCTGGATTGGGACACCCCTGGTGGCTCACACGTCACCGTGGAACCACCTTGATTGGACAGTTGGGAGTTGCATTATGCATGTGGGGTGTCCTAGGTCACTTCTGGACTCTATGGGACCTATGCTGCTCGGCCTGTGGGATGAAGAGTCGTCTGCATTCTTTTGCAGCTGGTGTGCTAAGTTGATTGGCAGATTTGTAGGGTGTTCCCTCCTCCCCCAGGTATGGCAGTTACTCGGGAGATAAGGGTGGGGCAGGACCAAGATGGGGGCCACAGCACCCACTTTCATCCCTGGGAGACCCAGAATCCCGCGCTATCTATAACATTAATACTAGTACAATTAAATAAAGCCAGTCGAAGACTATTAATTTATTCATACAAAGTCTTCAGTAAACACAGATTGCCAAAATATGTGATACAGATAATAAATTGAAATTCTTAGTAAAGATAGTCCAATCTATCTGCATAAGTGGATAAATGTAACTAAGTTTATTAGTGTAGATGAATTGGTAAACTTCTCAAGAGTGTCTCGCATGACAGGCAATGGATTGGCCTTTCGTATTGCCCATTGTTGATAGTTTTAGTATGCTGTCCCTCTATGAATATAAACAAATATTAAAAAAAACCCACAATTTCACAAGCAAAGCATTACTCGTCTTTTTCTTAGCTTACAATTACTTTGTCACAGAATAAAACTTAATTCTGAAAATG
>NW_012141080.1:3352811-3402543 GCF_000956105.1 Propithecus coquereli
GGCACTCTAGCCCGGGCAACACAGTAAGATTCTGTCTCAAAAAAGAAGAAGAAGAAGAAGTAGTTAAATTTATTTCAAATAACTGTTTTCTTCCTGGGCTATGATTCTTGTACTGGCATTCCAGTCAGATACTGAGCCATATGAGCACAGGTTAAACAAACTCACGTGTATTTTTGGCTTTGGGTCTTCCCTGATTCTTTCTCTTTTTCCTGTGACTGTCACATCCCTCCTCTCTACAATTCCAAAATTCTTAGTCTCTTCAAGTTCCTATTTAATAACCTATAATTCTCTCAAAGCCTAGATTATCAAGCAAATGTTAATTGCTCTTCTCCTTTCCTGAAATCCAAAATTAACTTTGCACGAGAAATAACGATATATTTTGGTTACATGGCTTTGTGCTATTTTGAAATTATTTTCAGCATCAATGTTATCCTCAAAGCCTAGAATGTTAACTCTTTCTGAAGGTGGGCTAATGCTATTGCATCTTTTATAAATTCAAAAATGCATGGCCATATGCTTCTATAATAAAGCAGGGATGACAATGTCGTCTTTGCATGCCACCCCAACTCCTTTTTATGTTCACATATTAGGCATTATTTCTCTCCCATATTAGGCAACGGGAGACTTCATTTTAAGTGTCATGTACTCCAGAGCAATTTTGTCAGGAAATTTTGAGACACACAGATAAAAAAATAAAAGTATGGTTTGGATAACATAATTAAAAAACTAGAATTTCATGCCTTAACAGAAAATACTTATTTATCAAACACATTATTTTTTAAATGACTATGTGTTAGATCACAACAGAATTCTCAACAATTTAAAGAACTGGCATTTTAAACACTATATTATTGGATCGTATTGGAGAAGCTTCTACTCCCAGAAGAGAGATTAAGAGTAAACCTGTCATGAATCTTCACTCTGGAGGAGTTTTATGGCCCTGAAGAAGACTGGAAGACCATTCATACCAGTATAGACAAACATTATCACAAACTTTCTTATCTCCAATGTGTTCTCCTAAAAATCCGTTTGTTCTTCCTAAAGACACCTATTTGTTGTTCCCATAGAAGCTGTTTCTACCTTCTCCCTTTCCCCTACTAAATTAGATATATAAGCCTTTAATTTTAACCATTTAATGAGCGAGCTACTTCTTTTGTTGGGTCCTACGTGCAAATGGATAAACATATTCTCCTGTTAATCTGTCTTTTGTCAGTTTCATTTGCAGGCCTCAGTGGCTCAATGTAAGAGGGTAGAGGAAAAAGGTTTTCCTCTTAAAAAAAAAAAAAGGCATCACATTAGGGATTTCGGGAATGTGCTGTTCTAGAGAAGGGAAGGGGGATATAAAATTGGAAGGACATCAGGGAGATACTGTCATGATAGACCTAAACTCATCTATAAAATTTTGGGGGAAGTCTCATTCTCTGAAACAAGCTTGAGATGGGCTCAGGATCCTTTTCTCATGGAGGTGCCAGATATTCACGTTATATTTTTAATTCCATTTTTATATTCCTTTATAGATTACAGTGATCCAAAAGTTTGACACTAAAAATGTTCAAAATTTGAACTATGAAATTCTATTCCCATTAGGTATTTACTCTCCAGATGTGTGTTCTGCAAAATGAATACCCCTATGTTCAATTTTAAAATAAAAGCAATTTCACCCTCTTCCCTTCCCCTTCCCACACAGAGATTTTCTGATATTTAAAGTGCAGCTAACAACTTTTTTCTCTCTTGGAGTTTTCAGTGGCATCTGCACGAAAATTAAGAAATACTTAGGGAAAGTAATTTAATTTTGCAAATGTAAAGCTAATCTCTGCTCATCATAGAGGCAGTAAAACATAAGAGATTTCTATAAGAGAAATTTCAATTTAAGAAACTGTACGGAAATGAATTATAATGAAATAAACAATCTTGGATTCACTACCTCAGTGGCAGAGCATCCCAATGACACATTTATCTGGCCAGGAATTTAAAGCCACATGAGCCTCGAATGCCACCGTACAGCTGACCAGGGAGAGAACTTGTAGTGATGTTACAGTTTCTTCAGTTTTTTTCTTCTTCCGAGACTTCTGGCTCCTGGCAGAAGACAAAAAGTTTCATTTGAGAAAATAAACTCAGAAAAAAAGAGAGTACATTTAGGCTTTGAAGAAGTACACCCGTGTCATTTGTACACTTTCATTCTTCTGAAGATGGTTGTATTTGTAACCTTTTAAAAAGAACTCAGCACCATTTGGTTTTTACAGACAAAGGCTAGGATGTCTTCACATTCTTCCGTGGGAAAAGCCCTGTCCTCCTGGAATATGACAAACGAATTGAATTAAGTGGGATGATATAGCTGAGGCAGCATTTCTGTATCGCTGGCCAATTTTTCTTTGTGAAATTAATTTTGCAAACATACAGTCTACTGTTGGCATTATAAGTATTTGAAAAGGATCTTTTTTCCTCTTTTCTATACTACTACTAAAAAATCTGAACAGGGTCTTGATACTGATAATGTTAAGATGATGTAGTCAACCAAAATAATAATAACAATTAACATTATTGGAGTTTATCTTATACATGTGTTGATTTTATCTATTGAAATCACTTCCGGGATGATTGCTATTGCAATGGCTTTTTGACTATTTTATTCAATAAATAAACGATGCAAGATATTTTTATAAAGGGTTACTTTGGCTTCTAGAAGTGCATTAGGACTTAATTTCTATTTGTAGACATTTAAACATAGTACTAGGAAGAAGTGCTCTATGATCAGTCAGGGTCTTACTGAGTATTTCCAACTTTCCAATCATCCTTTTCCTAATCCGAGTCTGAAATGGTAGGATGTTTTTCACTTTTCCTTCTAATCAACATATTTTTAAAAACTAACTAAATGGTCAAATGTTGCATTAAAAAAAAAAGGGGCCGGGCGCGGTGGCTCACGCCTATAATCCTAGCTCTCTGGGAGGCCGAGGCGGACGGATTGTTTGAGCTCAGCAGTTCGAGACCAGCCTGAGCAAGAGCGAGACCCCGTCTCTACTAAAATTAGAAAGAAATTAATTGGACAACTAAAAATATGTAGAAAAAATTAGCCGGGCATGGTGGCTCATGCCTGTAGTCCCAGCTACTCGGGAGGCTGAGGCAGGAGGATTGCTTGAGCCCAGGAGTTTGAGGTTGCTGTGAGCTAGGCTGACGCCCTGGCACTCTAGCCCGGGCAACACAGTAAGATTCTGTCTCAAAAAAGAAGAAGAAGAAGAAGTAGTTAAATTTATTTCAAATAACTGTTTTCTTCCTGGGCTATGATTCTTGTACTGGCATTCCAGTCAGATACTGAGCCATATGAGCACAGGTTAAACAAACTCACGTGTATTTTTGGCTTTGGGTCTTCCCTGATTCTTTCTCTTTTTCCTGTGACTGTCACATCCCTCCTCTCTACAATTCCAAAATTCTTAGTCTCTTCAAGTTCCTATTTAATAACCTATAATTCTCTCAAAGCCTAGATTATCAAGCAAATGTTAATTGCTCTTCTCCTTTCCTGAAATCCAAAATTAACTTTGCACGAGAAATAACGATATATTTTGGTTACATGGCTTTGTGCTATTTTGAAATTATTTTCAGCATCAATGTTATCCTCAAAGCCTAGAATGTTAACTCTTTCTGAAGGTGGGCTAATGCTATTGCATCTTTTATAAATTCAAAAATGCATGGCCATATGCTTCTATAATAAAGCAGGGATGACAATGTCGTCTTTGCATGCCACCCCAACTCCTTTTTATGTTCACATATTAGGCATTATTTCTCTCCCATATTAGGCAACGGGAGACTTCATTTTAAGTGTCATGTACTCCAGAGCAATTTTGTCAGGAAATTTTGAGACACACAGATAAAAAAATAAAAGTATGGTTTGGATAACATAATTAAAAAACTAGAATTTCATGCCTTAACAGAAAATACTTATTTATCAAACACATTATTTTTTAAATGACTATGTGTTAGATCACAACAGAATTCTCAACAATTTAAAGAACTGGCATTTTAAACACTATATTATTGGATCGTATTGCAATGAAATTTAAAATCAATGATAATGTAACTTAAAAAAATCCCATGTGTCTGGGAAATAAAGGAACACTTCTTTTTATCTGTCAATACTTTTGAAAATGTAGATAAAATAGGTAATAGTGTTGATTAAGAAATGAACACTCAAAATTGACCTGAGAAATAGCAAATTTGACTACACTACAAAAAAAATCAAACAGTGATGAATGTTCTTTCCTAAAGGTCACCTTGAGGAAGTAGTCCTATAGCTGAGTTTGAACAAACTTTCAAAATCTGCATAATGATACAAAACCTCTCCTGAAAATTTTTTAATAATAAAGACTCCACTAGAGTCAGCAATTTACCAATTTACATTTGGGCCTAGAAGTAGAAGAAATGAAGATACATTATGAAGCTCTGCTTCCTTAAAAAAGAAAACAGGTCGTTTATACACTCGTAGGAGTGATGCACACCAGCTAGAATACAGGTATCCAAGAGGGCCAATTAATATGCAAGTCTTTTTAAAAGTAAAGATTATATGGTACTGGAGACAATGTCAAACCATTGAAGTTTGGTTGTCTTTCTCTACTAGAGAACCAAGACATTACAATTTATAGACAAGTTCATCCTGAACACTATCAGCAAAAATAAATCAGAAAACGTAATGAAAAAAATCACATTAGCAAAACTAATTTTCAAAATATTGAGAAAACAACTAACATTGTGTTAAATATTTGTAAAGTACATCCTGAAATTTTATTAAAGGATCTAAAAGATACCTTAATAAATGCAAAGATATTCCATGTTTATGCAGAGAAGGTTCCATACTATAAAGATAATATGTGGGTTAATTTGGAGATTCCAATTAATCTAAAATTGGCTATAATTCCAAACAAAATCCCATCTCATTTCTTGAGAACTTGACATACTGCCTGTATATTTTACATTGCAGAAAGACTGTCTCAGTAATGGTCTGAAAGTAGCTTAAAAATATTGAAATCAAACAAACAAGGGGAACTCACAATGTCATTGCAATTAAGACAGTGTGCATTTGGCATTGAAACAAAAACAATTTATCTATAGAACTCAATAGAGGGCTTAGATTGTGAACAGTTTAGTATATAACAAATAGATCAAAGAAATAAGTTCATCATACTGGGAAAAATTAAATCCCCCCTCACACAATATGTAAAAATATATTTCAGAGAGATTAAAACTGTTAGTGTGAGTAATAAAATTCTGCTATAGTTGAAGGAACTATTGGATAAAGATGTATGCCACTGGGGTAAGAACAGATTTCATACTTTATTTACTCATCACTTCAGCTCTGGGTGATAGCTACTGTTAGCAAGAACATTTTCGCAAAGCATCAGCCAAGGCTCAGAGGTTACCCACCCTGCCCAGGTTCATCCTGCTTAGAAGAACTGAGATTTCAATCCAGGGGATCTTTCCATAAAACTTATTCTCTGAGGCACTAGGTGTGACGATTCCATGACCTGCTTCTGCTATTTTCTCTCATTATACGCACAAGCACAATCCAGGGACTAGAGTCAGGGTTCAACTGTGCCACTTATACGTGGTCTGTGTTGAACCACTTAACATCAAGGCATAATGAGGATTGTTCTCTATTTCCATAAGGTAAGAAAAAATAAGTAGGGTGTACATGGAAAGAAGTTAAGCTAGATACAATACTACTTATCTGGAAAAAAGAGAACCACTAAACTCACTTTTAAACAATCATTTGCCTACTTTCTCAGGAAGATCTCACCATAAACCGATCTGTCAAAATACCTGTAAAGTGTAATTGTTATGTTTGTTCTTTGTCTCCACCCATTAGAATGTCATCTCTGAGAGAGCAGTGCTTTTTGTCTGTTCTGTTCACTGGCATTTTCCCAATACCTAGAAGAGTGTCTAGTACTTAGTATATACTCAGTAACTATTTCTAGAAAGAAGGAAGGAAGAGAGGGAAAGGGGAAGGAAGGGAAGAGAGAGAATTTCAGGAGTTGGAAACAATTCTGACTTAAATCATTTTGATATCACCATGAAAAGAAATAGGTTGGGAAGAAGTTTATATACTATATGCTTGATTTCTCTACCTTCAAGTCTATGGTAACCAAAAGAATGGATTCTTAAGGAAAGCTGGAAAATCCCCCTTTATGATCAGGTTTAATGATCAATTTTAGGATATGAATCAGGTTGGCTCCACTCTTGGGACAAGATACAAACTTCCTGTCCTTCCAGGTTCAAGACATCAGTTTATTCATCATTTAAAAAATTTAATCTGTAGAAACACTAATACAAGTTTCTAACTACTACTGAAATGTGAAAGGTAAAACCATGAAAAGCAGGAGTTTCAGCTGAAGAACTCAAATGTGCTCTTTTTTTCCTGAACTTGTAAAGGACTTCATGGCACAAACCAACTGGTATTCTCCCAGAGAGAGAAAATATTTTCGAATTATTTTCTTTTGGGATGGTTGGTGAGAAATAGAACTATTTTGCCAAATTTCTACCTGCTTATGTGTTTCTCTTTGGTGGGTAAAAAGTTGATTTACCATTCAAGCAAAATCTTTTGAGAGTTTTATCTTTTATATGGTCATTAAAACACTGTAATCAGTTCTGCACTTCTGATTGGAGTTAAGGACCTTTCATGGATGCTATTTATTGTAAATTTGGATGATATCAAAAGAAGCCAATTTTAATAAAAAATTTTCCTCCAAAAAGATATTAGGAAGCTTCCTCCTTCTGCTGTGATAAATACTTCCAGGTGGTGTTTGATGGACAATAAGAATTCTGTGTGCAGCTGGCATTCATAGCAGAGTTTGGAATTAGAATTTCAGATCATGCTGGCAAGCCTAAGTAATTCTTTAATTCTTCAAATGAAACACAATTCGCTCAGTCTTATATGGCATTCTGATTTTAATTAAAATATACTATATGGTACAGAAATGTTACATCAACTTGCAAATCCCTACTTGATGGAAGTTTGGAGAGGCATCAAAAACTGCTAAATAGCAGTTAATACAAATAATAATACAATTATTATACTTTATCAAAAGAATGAAACATTACGAGAGGGACCATAACAGTTCAGGCAGAATTTATGGGAGCTAAACGTTCCAAAGAGATGCGGTAGTGCCGCAAAGCAGATGTGAGCCGTCTTTATTTTCGTAGGAAAAAAGCTTTAAAAATAAATACACAGATCTGCTTCTTGAGTGACTAGGTTTCCACCTAATGTTCTTCTAGTCAAATGCTGTAAATGACATTTTCAGGAATAGCCACCTGAGGATAATAAGGCCCAAGTTAAGACTGGATGGATACTCGTTGTTTTAAATTGATGATTCGGCCATGCACGGTGGCTCATGCCTGTGATCCTAGCACTCTGGGAGGCCGAGGCGGGAGGACTGCGTGAGCTCAAGAGTTCGAGACCAGCCTGAGCAAGAGTGAGACACCGTCTCTACTAAAAATAGAAAAAATTGGCCAGGCACAGTGGCATGTGCCTATAGTCCCAGCTACTTGGGAGGCTGAGGCAGAAGGATCACTTGAGCCCAGGAGTTTAAGATTGATGTGAGCTAGGCTGACACCATGGCACTCTAGCCCGGACAACAGAGTGAGACTCTGTCTCTAAATAAAAGAATGAATGAATGATGCTTACTTGTGGGAATATCAAAAAGGAATGGGGTTATGTGAAGAGTTAAATCACTAGCTGTTGAAATATCGCCCGTGTATCAGTAAATGCTTCATCTAATTGAAGAGAAGAATCACTTAAAACAGTGGGAGCTTTCTCCAGACCCTATTGCCTCCTTGGAGAAGAAATGAAACTGAGAGTTTGTCCTCAGTACCCGGACTGCAGAAATCTCAGAGCTCCTGGAAAGCAAATACGGTGCTTAGTACTGCTAGATAAATCTCAGTATTGAATTTTAAAATGCTCCAAAGCAATTTTTATTCAGGCTTAGAATAGAAAATGGCTTTGTAGGCTTCTTCCTCAGAAAAGGTGCATATTTTGAGCTCTCAGACAAGTAGAAGATATTCATGGTCGAGTCTATAGGAATGTATTAAAGACACTCACATCTCTATTAGGAGAATATTACCAAGCGACAGGAATATCCCCAAACTGGAGTGTTCATAGGCTTTGTATCTTGCTGAATTCATGAGTGAATTATAACCCATATAACCAGCCAGATTATATAAATCTTCCAGACAACTATCTCTGGAATTGGACGCAGTACTATGACAACAAATTTCTTTTGGTTTAATCATTGAATTGTGTACAATTTTTGGACTTTGCTTCTAAACTATACTCTAATAAAGCAACTCGGTCCACCCTATATCCTATATATCCCAGAATCCACGCTATACTAAGGCTAAATATGACAAAAACTGCATTAGACAGCATTATTGTTCACAATTAGTTACTCTACTACATCCCTGATCATTGTCATGTGACTTACAATGCTCCTATTTAGAATAATACACTTCTTTGCCCTAGAGATGACAGGCGTGGTCACGTGACCTGTATTAACCAATGAAACATAATGGAATTCATGTTCGCCCCGTGCAATTGGAAAACATAAGATTCATTTCTCCTTTCTCCATTGTTACTTTCCCCAACATCTTGAGTACAACATGTTCCAAATAGCAGTAGCTTCTTTAGCCTGCATCCTGGCAGGATAAAGACATACAGAGCAAAGGTACACCTAAGCTGCAGCCACCGCAGCAAAAATGCAACATGAACAAGAAACGTAATTTTTGGTTGCTAAAAATTATGGATATTTTGTTTATTATCAGCCCAAAACCTTGGTAACACTGCTATAATACTGTTTTCTTAAAATTTTATTATCAACTGAAAGTTATTGAGTTGCTAGTATATTCCTGCATTGTACTAAATGCATTCACAAATGTAATGTTATTGTCAAAACTCATGCAATTTAGAATCTGGAAAACCTGAGATAAACTCAGCAACATTCCATCTGTGGCCCTAATTTTTTTTTTTTACATAAAAAATTATCATTGAGATGCAGTTTTGGAAGCCAATATGTTTCTTTGGTTACAATGTGCTCCTTGCCTTTCTCTGAATACACTCTAGATTTTCATGCTTTGTGGAGTGTTTTGACCTTCAAAAGGCCCCCATCGCCACACAAAACTTGATTTCCACCTGAAAGTCCTCCATGTCATGGGTCTGGGCTCAAATGTCACATTCAGCTTAAAATCTCTAATCCTTCCAGTGGCGCCAACGTTACCATCTCCTTTGCTTTCATGCTACTTACCTTCTTACTTCAGAGGACACTGGAATGTAAGCTCCCTGAGGTCAGTGACATAAGCCATTTTGTTCATTCCTCTTCCCCCAATGCCTAGAACAACACATAGCCAAGAGCCGGTGCTCAGTATGTGTCATGGGGGAATGAAGTCTAGTACTTTCCACACCCTGCTTTGCATTTCTGACTCTCACTCACCACAGAGTAAATACCAAGAAGAAAAAGTCTACATCTGGGTAAGCTTTTTATCCCTACAGCACCTCGCACAGATTTGAACATAAAAAAGTTTCTTACCAACTATCCTACCAGTTAAATTGTCTGGAAGCCAATTGGTCTGTGATATGTATGGGAACAATATTAAAAGATCACAGACCATTTGCGACACGATCATTTTTGGCAAATACATCTAGTGAATCCAAGAAATGAATGTTTCTTGACACTAAATTTTTCCAGCTATATGACAATGGGCATCCACAGCACTCTAAATTCTAGATGTTTGGCTGCAACTATAGTTATTAATATCCCAGTATTCCCTTAGCTGCCCTTCAGTGCCTCTCACTTTTGGAGTTGAACTTTTCTGCCTTGACTCACAAGGAAAAGTTCTATAATGATTGGCTATTATACCTGAGATGTCAAAACCTGAGTGGGTGACAAAAAGAACATGCATTTGCCCAGGCCTGGTGCCTGTGGATGCTTTTCTGCTCTGTGATAGGTGAAGACTCAGAGTCCTTAATCCTAGCAAACATCATCATAGCCTACCCATGGGGCTACGAACTGCCTACACTACTTCAATTTGGTCCTTTTTAATTTAATTCATTTCTTTGATAAGTCATCACTATGTGTGTACTTACTATAGAAGTTGCCTGTGACTTCCTGCAGGCCAAATCCAGAGCAAAGAAAGGTTCTGTTTCAACTTGGCTAGTTTTTCAAATTCAAAAACCTGATTGGCTGGCACATTTTAAAATCAGAATATATTATGTAAAAAGCCAAATGTCTGATATCTCTTAAAAATTCAGATATGGCAATACAGGGACTTCAGTTGTACATGACAACATGAGCTGGAATGGGGAAATGTCTGTTTTTCCTCCAGATACAACATGTGCTCTCAGCTTCCTGCAGTCCTGAACCCTTTCTACTATCTGACAACAGACATGCATTTAATCCGCATAACCACGTACACACGTGATTTTGCGATCCGTGATGACTATGCCCCAACCCTGTGCAAAGCGCCTTGGTCCATAGTGAGGAGGAGTATTTGTGAGTTCACAGAGCCACCCTTGTCTTCAGCACAGTGGTTCTCGACCTGCAGTCTCTGGGGTCCTCATGATCCTGCCGTGGCATCCCTAGGTCAAAACTGTTTTCATAATAAAGATATTAATTGACTTTCATTGTGTCAACATTTGCACTAGTTGTGCAAAAACTGTTGGAACTTTACCACCAATCATGGCTGTAGCACCAAACAATAATGGCAGTTGTAATTTTCAATGCCACACACTTCTAAAAGAAAAGAAATCCACTTCACTTAAGAATATCATTGATGAAGCAATAAATTTTATTTAATAAAGTTAAGTTTTATTAGATCTTGGCCCTTGAGTACACAATTTGAGTAATTCTGTAACAAAATGGGATTGCACATAAAGGACTTTTATTGCATGCCTACATATGATGTTTGCCTCAAAGAGTAGCACTTGTATGATTGAGTTTTGAGCTGAAGTGGCCTCATTTTTCATGAAGCACCATTTTTCTTGAAAGAACAACTGATAGACAAACTAAATTCCTAGTATTTAGCAGAGATTTTCTTGAAAATTAATGAAGTGAGCTGTCACTTTAAGGAAAACAACTAACAGTATTTGTTACCAATGATAAATCTGAGCTCTTTAGCAACAGAAATGGAATTTGGAAAGCTTATATCTGTCACCATGAATTTGACAGCTTTCCAAGACGTAAAGACTTTTCTGATGAGAATGCTCATAATATTATCAAACAGAACTTTCTGATAGTGTATGAAATGGGCCAAAATTTGGAAAAATGAGCCAATATTTCCCCAAACTCTAATTTATAGTATAAAAAAATCACACATGAATAAAAGGGATATTGCAAGACAGAACAGTATCTTAATGGAAAAAGGTACAAAAAGTTAATTTATGTGTTTTCAGATTCCACATTGCAATCAACATTTAAGAGATCACTACTTGGCAAGGTTGGATATAGTATTAAAGAACAGTATCCATAATTATCTGAAAAGACTATTAAAATAATCCTCTTTCAACTACATATCTGTACAAGGCTGGATTTTCTTCACATACTTTAGTCAAAGCATACTGCAATGGATTGAATGCAGAAGCAATTATAGAAATCAAACCATATTTCTATAAAGCCAGTCATTAAAAATTTAAAACAATATCATTCTTCTCACTATTTTTTACATTTTTGAATTACAATTATTTTTATGAAATATATAACTTATGTGAACAAATTAGTTCACCTTATTGCTTAAAATCAATCATAAATAGTTTTTAAAATTATCAGTTTAAATTTCTACTATAATGAACATCACTGTATATAACCCATTAACAGACTCTTTTGGGGTCTTCAATAATTTTTAAGACTGTAAAATGGTCCTGAAAACAAAAGTTTGAGATTTGCCACTTTAGCAAATATTATTTCATTTATCTTAAGGAAATACACATTATAGTTGCTCGTTTTATTGTCATTTATAAAAAGGGAAGAAGAAAACTTTGTATTTTCTGAATCAGGATCATTAGCATTCAGAAAGTTTTAATCTTTCAAAGGCATTTATAATAACCAGGTGAATGTCATGTATAACTAATAAGATACTGATAATTATTCAAAAAGACCATTTTTCAGTGGTTGCTATTCATAGATGAAGGAAGGAATTACCCCCATTTTATTTCCTTTATATTTTATTTGTTATGTGGGTTCCCTGTACTGAGGTAGCAACTCAGCAGAATTCAATATTAACAATTTGAAATTATATATAATATACAAATATGTATGTGTGAGTGAGAACAGGTGTATGTATCACTTCTATCACATAAATCATCAGTTTCTTTGGAAAATCCATCCCTGGCTGTAACAATATTTAATTTGTGGTTCTGTGGTTCTATTACTGTACACAATCTGTTACTGTAACAAATTATCACAAACTTAATGACTTAAAGCAATCTAAATATACCATCTTAAAGTTCTGTAGGTCACAAGGCCAACATAATTCTCATTAACTAAAATCAACACATTGGTGGAGCTGCATTTCCTTTCTGGAAGTTTTGGGGGAGAATCCTTCTCCTTGCTTTTTCCAGCTTCTAGAAACCTCCTTCTTCATTTTCAAATGAAGCAATGGTACATATCTCTGTGCCTTTCTTCCATGTTCCCATATCCCTCTGATCACAGCCAGGAAAGGTTTAAGGGACCCTTGTGATTACATTGCAGAATCTAGCATAATCTCCCCATCTCAAGAACCTCAATTTATTCATATCCTCTAAATCCCTTTTGCCTTACAAGGTGACACAGTCAGAGGTTCCAGGCATTAGTATGTGGTCTTTGATTGGGTGAGGGAGGGTAGGGGGCCATCATTATGCCCATCACAGTCAAATGAAGTGAATGAACTGCTGCTTCATAAATCCTGTCTGTGCATCAACATATTATATCACAGGAGTCCCGTTGAATGGCAACTAGTGGTTTGTAATAAAGAACCCTTTCTCTGTTATGCTAAATCTCCCGAGACTTACAAAAAGGGAAAACATGATCACTCTGAAAACTAGTTGTATGTTAGGGAGATGCCAAATCATCTGGTTCTTGAAATAAGTAGTCACCTATATGTAGAAAATCATTTCATGACATCACATTCCCATTATAATCTCTCCTGCTGATCTTCTGGCCCTTCCTGACCACTGAAGAATTCATCTGCCATTGATGTATAGATATCCTTTATTCTGGGGCTGCACTGTTCAAAAAATAAAATGATAGAAAAAACAAAAGAAGCAAACATCTGCATTAAACACATATATATACACCAACCTCACCCTCTTCCCCACATACCTATACACATATGTGTTTTCAGCTAACTGGAATTCTTCCTGTTTATTTTGAATAACATTTGACTCTATAAAAATGCCAATATCTTTCACTGCAGCTAAGGTTGCATTGAACATTTGTTGCATGTTTTTAATCAAGTTAGTCAATTATGGCAAATTGCATTTCAAGACAGTAACGGCCAAGCGTATCTGAACAGAGCTAGGACATGAGAAGATTGTGCAGCAACAGAATCATGCATTTTCATATATCATTTCCTGGCCTGGCATCTTCCAGTTTTATTTAATTTAGTACAGACCAGTTATATTTGAGCAATAGGAAAATAACAGCTGGTGCAACAAAAATGAAACTAGGGATGAGTTTATGAAAGAAAAGACAAGAAGCTTTGGTACCAACTCCAAGTGCTGTCCTGGCCTCCTGCTGCAAACTGCTCTATCTGCAGCACCATTTAAGGCCAACCTTGGGGCTTAAGCTGTATACTGCCCCCTCCCAAAAGTGTTTGGCCCACGGATAAACAATCCAAGCCAAAAGGTCTGACTGTCAAAACTCTGATTTTCATCTTCTAAGAAAGAACTACAAAAGGAAGTTATTTGCACAAAATGTGCTGCTTGCTTTTCCTTCTGCATGGCAAGGTCTTCCCTCCAGCTCTCTAAGGAATCTCGCCGGGGCCTGAATTCCTCTGAGAATTTTACAAAAATGAAATGGGCTCTCTCAGGAGGGCGAGTTTCACGAGACTGGAGACATTCAAGATGAAACTGAATGTTGTTTCTGCATGTCGTTAGGGAGTTTCTACATAAGACTTTTCTATATAATATCATTTGAATGAAAACCGTTGTCTACAAGCTAGTTTTAACAACAATAAAAATACTAAATGAATTAGACTTAATTCAACTATGAAAGAACAGTCATTTTAAGGAAATGGTGCCAAGGCAATTTGGTAAAAATTAACTCAAAATGAATCAAAGACCTAAATGTAAAAGCAAAATCCGTAAAATTTAAAGAAGAAAATATTATATAAGAGAAGATCTTTGTGACTTTGAAATAAGTAAAGATTTCTTGGGACACACGGCATAAAAAAAAGACAAGATGGATTTTATTAACAAAATGAAAAATCTTTATTATTCATAGACACTATTCCGAAAATAAAAAGACAACACAAAGAATGGGAAAAAAATATTTGTAACATATCTATCTGACAAAGTATCCAGAATCATATAAATAATGTTGACAGCTGAATAAGAAGACAAAAAATAAATAAAAATCTCTCTTTCTATATGTGATAAAAATAAATAAATAAAAATTGTTACAAAATCGAATAAGTGCTTTACCAAAGATGTAAGAATGGCCAATACGCACATGATAAAATGGTCAACTTCATTAGTAATCAGGGAAATCAAAATTAAAACCATGTGACACCATTATCTGCTTAAAAGAATGGCTGAAATTAAAAAGTTGTTAACCAGAATATGGGGCAAAAAAAAAAAAAAATGGGATTAGGCCAATAATGTGGTTAGAACAGTGATTAGTCCCATCAGAAAAGATCAGAAAATGTAACCATATAGGGAAAGAAATAAAGAAATTATACCCTAAGTACAACAACTTAGATGACCTTTCTTAGTCCGGGAATAAAAATCGGAGAATCTGAAGCAGCATTCTTAAAAAGCTACACACTCTTTTCTCTAAAAAAAATACACAAATCCACACAATGTTCTTTGACCCCTATTTCCTTTTGCCCAAGTTGAATTAAACTCTGAATTTTTATACAGTGTTAGTAGTCTACATAAAAAATGTTTTTGGAATAAAGCTGACTCAAATAAATATATAAATAATACATTTTAATAGACTATGAGACAGCATACCATCAATAACGTCCAGAAATTTATTTGAATTTAGCTAGGTAGGGAAATAGATTTAAAAATAACATAGTGAAGAAATTCCAATCTTAGGTATTTATCCAAGAAAAATAAAAGCATTTGTCCATTAAAATGCTTGTGCAATAAGGTTCCTATCATCTTTATACACGAAAGCCAAAAACCTGGAAACAATTAAAATGTCTATCAACATGGGGACTGATAAATGTGGCATGTCATTCCAATAGAATGCTGCTCAGTAATAGAAAAAGAACTACTGAGATACACAACAAAATGCATGGATCTCAAAAATATCATGCTCACCGAAAGAACCAGACACAAAATATAGTACACCCTGTATGATTCCATTTATATGGAATTCTAGAACAAGTGAAATTAATCTATAGTATTAATAACTAACCAAAAACAGATCAGTGATTTCCTGGGGCTGGAATTTTTAAAGGTACAAAAAGGGACTTTTTTACGTGATGGAAATGTTCTCTATCTTGATTATGGTGGCAGTTGTACAGGAAAAGCATTTTTTGAAACTCCTTGAATTGTATGGTTTTGGGGTATTTTATTTTTAAAAAAATGCTTTAATGGATTTGATTTAAAAATTTGGAACATGGACTTGAGGGGGGAGGAACCAAGGGCAACACACGTAACCTAAACATCTGTATCCCATAATATGCTGAAATAAAAAAAAAAAAAAAAACTAAATCCTACAAGTAAGTGTACGTACTTATATATCTTGTCAACTTGACGGGGCGGAGGGATGCCCAGATAGCTGGTAAAACATTATTCCTGGGTGGATTTATGAAAGTGTTTCTGGAGTAGATTAGCATTTGAGTCAGGAGACTGAGTAAAGAGGACAGCCCTCACCAATGCTGGCAGACATCATCCAATCCATCCAGGGCTGAATAGAACAGAAAGGTGCAAGAACAGGGAACGTGTGCTCTGCTTAAGCTGAAATATCCATTTTTCTCCTGCCCTTGAAATCAGGGCTTCTGGTTCTTGCTCCTGTGTTCGTCATCCTCCATGACCAGCTTGCAGACGGCAGGTCATGGGACTTCTCAGCCTCCATAATCACTTGGGCCAGTCACTCCTGAGGAATCTCTTTCTGTATACCCATATGCACCCTGTTGGTTCTGTTCTCTGGAAAACTCTGATTAATACACCTCAACATTCATGATTTCAAGGATGACAACTCTATCATCCTTGAAATTCTTGTTTGAAATGTGTCATTATCACGCATTAAACACACAGCACATACACGGAGGCTTATTTTGTAATATAACAAAATCCAGTAACATAATTATGTTCACTTCCCTAGGCAGAAGCAATCATAATATTTAGCACATAATTACACAGGTAAGTTTTGCTCCTTTGAGCATCTACAAGCACATGCATATATGTTGTATTTGAATTGTGCTGTGTATATAAAATTATAACATTTTGTATTTAAGAAAAAAAATGACTTATCCCTAATCTTCTCAACAAAATCAAAAGAGAATAAAATAACAGGTAATTTTTCATCTTTAGCTTGCATCCAGAGAAACTGAATATAACATATTAATTTAATGTGTGCCCCTAGGTTACTAATGAGTCAGAAATAAAGTCAAAAACTTAATTTCCATTCTGCTGATTTTTAACACCCTTTTTCTAATTCCCAAAGACTTAATAATAAAACAGCAACAAAATCACTTGTAGGTAATAACATTACTTGAATGCTTCTAAGTAGGGTTTCCTCTAGGGATAAACAGGCATGACTATACCCATTTAATAATAATTCTAAATTGTACAAACGAAAAAGTCCTGATATCACTATTTTCAGGCTCAAGAAATATGCTGACATTAATTTCACATTTAACATTTGTGTGCAAATCAATCCTGTCAATACAAGTATTATTCCCAAACCAGGATTTGTATTAATACCCCGTATCATATTCTTATTAGTATCATATTAGTATCATATTCTTATTAGTAGCACCGTGGCCTGATTAGAGGCATATAATTATATTTTTATTGTAAATGTAATCAGTTTGACAAAAAATAACCCCACAAAACACTTAAACTCTAAATAATTTGAATTGCCCATGTATTAGTTTGCCAGGGCTGCTATAACAAAGTGCCACAAACTGAGTGGCTGAAACAATGGAAATTTATTTTCTTACAGTACTGGAGACCAAAAGTTCAAGATCAAGGCATTGGCAGGGGTGGTTCCTTTTAAGGGCTGCGAGGGGGAATCTGTTCCATGCCTCTTCCCTAGTTCCCTGGTGGTTTTCTGGTGATCTTTTGCATTCCTTGGCTTGTAGAAGTATCACCCCATCCCTATGTTCATCTTCATAAGGCTTCTCCCTGTGCATGTCTGTACTCAAATTTCTCCTTTGCATAAGAACACCAATTAGATTAGGGGCCACCCTGCTCCAATATCACCACGTCTTAAGTAATTCTATCAGCAATGATCCTAATTTCTAAATAAGGTGTCATTCTGGGGCACTGGAGGTTAAGATTTCAACACATGGATTTGGGTGGGGAAGAGGCCACAATTCAACCCCAAGCAGTTTCAAGTTATCTTTCTGGCTTTCCCATAGTACATCCTCATTTATACAAAGCTCAGGTATCTTTCCAGGTGCTTTGTTATTTAAATTTTTAAAAGTGGGGACACTCCTAAGGTACTGCTCAATCACTTGCCTCCTTCCTGGTCCTATCTTTGGGTAGAACTTAGCTCAAGAGCTCCACCCCAGGGGGGCTGAAAACCTGAGACCTCTCTGTTCAAGGCCACAGAGGGCACAGCACATGGCTGGACCTTACCCCTTCCACCTTCCTGTAGTAGCAGCTACCCATCCTCAGCCCAAACCCCTCCAGGGCAGGCAGGGATCCCCTTCCCCAGTAGGAGGGAGCAGGGATGAGGCTAGCAAGGTGCCAGGTGCCCAATGAGCCAGGAGCAAGATACAAGCATGAGGGCCCTGCCCCCAACACCTGCCCTTCCCCAACCCCTATCCACCTGCTGAAGGACAAACACCCAGGCCTTATGTAGTCTTCCTGTGTTTACCTTTATGCCCTCATCTCTCCCTGCACCCCTCTTCCAAACTGAACTGAAGTTCTCTGAGTGCCAGGACTGCATCATGGTGTCCTCCCTTCACACAGCCGTCCCCTTTCCTACACCCTTGCCGTCACCACCACTGCAACCCTACTTAGGTGACACCTACTCTTACTCTCAGCTCAATGCTCCTCCCTAACACTGACAGCACCTTGAACTCACCTTTCCATAACAAGCCTGCACTATCACTGTCTGATCACTTGCTACAATGCTCAACTGTGCTCAGGCTCTGCAGGGACAGACAGAAAGGACACCTCCTTCGCTCTGATAGCGCCAATCCTGGACACAGGTGTGGGCTGTGCTCATCTCCCAATAAATCTCTGTTGGCAAATAAATGAATGCAGCGTTTGCAGCAGACATTGAGCTGAGCAATGAATGATTTTTGTTTTTTAACTTAATGCCCTGTCTCCCCACGATTTTGTTTGAACACCTTGATTGGCAAAGCCTTTCCTCACAGGTAAAGGTCAGCCCACAACTAGTCTCAGGGTGTCAGAACTGGAAACTTCCTTGGAGAACGTGTGGGCAGTGACCCCTCTTATTTCTTAGCTGAGGAAAATAAGGTCCAGAGAAATGAAGTGACCTGTCCAAGCCTAGCCAGCTTGTTGACAAATTGGAGCTATTAATAGAATCTCAGTCTCTCTGCTCAGGACTGCACTCCTCCTAGGTAATAATGCTTGACTCTGTTTCGGGGACCCCCAGGAATGCGTGCATGCTTCCCAAGTTCACACTGTGCTCTGGGAGGTCCAGGCCACAGCCAGGACACTGGCTTCTACTGATTTCTCTTGCATTCCACAGCCTACCTTGCCTTAAAATAAACTAGTAAAAACTGCATCCCAGACAAACACACTTCTAATAAAATTCAAATAATGTAATTCAAGCTATTTCCCCAATCCTCAATTCTCTTGCTTCTCCTGCCTTAGGCTCCCTTTAAATGCATCTATTTTTCTGTGATTCCAACAGGAATTTTTCCATCTCTGGACTGCCAAACTAGCCCCATGTGCATGTTTATATCAATGTGCAATCAATCATAGTTTGTCCTTTTTAAAATAGTTTTCTTTTTAAAGACCCAAAGCCATTTTGCACATTTTCCCCAAGATCCAAGTTTTTGAATTGCTGGTTCAAATCAATTGGTCACTTAGGAAGGAAATTAACAATCTTTCTGATTGCAGATCAAGATTTTCTTTTCTCATTTTAATTGCTATTATTTTGTCATGAATACAAAAGTATTCTAGGGCTATAGAATTAGCAACAGTTTGGTAATGATTTTCATATGAATTGCTGACATATAGCATAGAGAAGGGACATCAGAGAAAATAGTTCTTCTATAAAAGCAAAAGTTGAATAAGACCCTACAATAACATATAGTCATGTCCAGAAATACATTATGCTTATGCAATATTGTGATCAAAATATTCTGCATCTTCATGCAATATAAAGGCTTAAAACTTAACAGCAACATAAATCAATAAAAATATTACTTCTTAATATCACATGTACCTTATAGATATGTAAAATATTATGCATCAATAAAAGATAAATAGACAAATATTAATATAAACACACTTCTTTACATATATATCATATATATATATATATATAAACATACTAGTGTTCCTTGACAGGGGAACCTGTGAAATAGTAGCTTCTAAAAACCCTTTAAATTTCTGGAATTTTTGGTGTTTACAGTTACACTTTTATGACTTATCATTTTGATTTCCATTTTTAAAAAAGTGTATCAATAAGTATTTATTTACATCATAATAACAGAAGAAATAACCTGTTACCTAATAAACCAGAGTAGAGAATCCACCAGGATGGAAGATTCGTGAGTACAAGGCAAGGTTAGCAAAACAGGAACAAGGTCAACTAACACTAACTAACAATGCCTTCCACCCACTGCTATTAACAGAACTCGATTTGTGGAGAATGTGTCATAGTCACTGAAGTACTGTGAAATTCAAATGCTTAGGTTGACATTAAGAAATTCCATATACATTGACATCTTCTCTGAATCCACAAATTCTAATTTTTAGCTTTATTTTACTACTAGTAAATTTAAAATATCGTTGAAAAGTACTCAAGTACCAAAGGTATAATATAGTCCCCCTACTGTTGTACATTGAAATGAATGCATTTTTAATCTGCCTTTTCAATTCTCACATAGTCTTTATTACTAAAAGACAACAATTGTAACTAAAAAACAGTGTATATAATCAAGGCTAGTGGTTTCATTCTGCCTATTGAAGCTGATTATAAATGCAGCAAACTATCGGTTCCTTTATATTTTATAAAACAAAGAGACGTTATTTAAGATATTTCTAAGAAAAATCACCTACCGTAACAGTAAATGAAAATCCAAAGCCCTTCATCTAAAATTTCTGAAGCTTGAAAGCCAAATTAGTACACCAAATCTTCTAACTTGCAGTTCATCCACTGCTACAGAAAATAATTTGAAAAATAAAATGTAGAGGTATAACTATAAATTATCTTGTCATATTAGCAGTACTAATGCTTATTACTTGCTACCCCATATTATGCAGCATGAACCCAAATCTCTCTCTAGAGATTCCAAACCCTGCTTTCAACCCACTTGGATATAGCCACCCAGGATGCAGGCTCAATACATCTAATACCACGGAGCCCATGAGTCTTCCCTACTCTACCTGTATTCTGTTTGGATGTAGGGCACCTCCATCCACCCAAATGACTAACCAGAAATCTGAGAGTCGTATCAGTCTCTTCCTTCTGCCCCTGCCATAGACAATCAATCATGATGTCCCCAGAATTTGGCCTGGTAACAGATCTTGGACTCTGGCCAGCAGAACTGTTGTCTGTGCAGAACTGTTTCACATAGCAAGTGGCCTGAAGCATTAGAAGAAATTTTGACCTCTAAATTTGGGAGAGCAGCAGACGCAATGAGCCAAAGGGAAGGACCCAGAAGCATCTTCAGTATAGAATCTAAGAGATCCACAGTATCATGTTCTAAGCCTAGATGTTAATCTTGGCTCACCACTTAATGATTTCCAGGGAAACTTCAGGTACATTTATTACAAAACTCTTCTTTTCTATCCAAACATGCCTTCTGTTCTCATAAGAAAATAAATATCTTGACTTAATTAGCTTTTTAAAAATGTAAATGTTAGTTGGCATTTTTCCCCCATAGGATATTTATGGGGGTTTCAAAAAATGTCATGACTTTTCATCTTTGGGTTTATTTTCCTCCTCTCTTAACTCCATGAGAATCAACAACTGAAAGGTCACCATAACCTCAAACACCCATGGTATGTGTCTAGTTACTACTCTACCAAGTGCACCCACTTTCTTGATTTCTAACATAATGGATTAGGTTTGCAGTTTTTGGACTTTGCATAAAGGGAATCATACAATTTGTACTCTTTTTGTTGTATGACTTCTCTCACTTATCACAATGGACATGAAATTGTTCCATGTTGTGCTGTAGAAGTGGCTTATTATTTTTCATTGCTGTATAATATTCCATTCGAATACATAAACCACCATTTATCCATTATGGTATCGACAGGCATTTGGGTTGTTCTTAGTGTGCGGCTATCACAAATAATGCTTCTATAAATGTGCTTATCCATGTGAAGATGTTGATACACTTCTGGAGTGAAAGTGCCAAATTATAGGGTATGCAATTATTTAACTTTAGCAGCTATTGTCAAAGAGATTGTACTGATTGACATGCCCTCGGCAGTATATGAGAATCTCAGTTGCTCCATTTCCTCCCCAATATTTGAAATTTGACTTTTAGAGTTTTTCATTTTAGCCATCCTAGTGCACACACAGTATTATCATGTTAGGGTTTCTATTTTTTATTGCCTCACTGAATGAAAAATATTGAACACATTTTTGCATGTTTATTGGTTATTTGGATATCTTCTCTTACAGAGTACCTGTCCAAGTTTATTATACATTTTTAGGAGTTCTCTTTTTTCTTACTATGTTGTGGAATTCTTTATACAGTTTGAGTATAGGTCCTTTGGCACATAAATGCGTTCCATATGTCTTCTCCCAATCCGTAACTTGCCTTTTCACTTTCTCAGTGACGTTTTCCGATGAACAGAAGTTCTTAATGTAGTTCAATTTATCAATTTTTTCTTTAAAGCTAGTTTTTGTGTGTGTGTCCTATTACATAAAATTTTTGCCTACCTCAAGGTCATAAAAATATTTTCCTGTGCTTTCTTCTATAAGTTTGGTCATTGCATCTTTCAAAAAAGCCACATTTTAGCTGTAGATTTAGTTTTGGAGAAGACATTTTAATAATAAGCAGCACTAATAAATGCTAGAACTTTGGTCATTGTATGAAAAGTCACAAAGCAGAGACAAAGGCAAGTATTATTTCACTTTCTTTCTTTTTTCTTTTTTTCTGTAAAAATAAGAAAAAAAAGCAGCCTGGGAAAAGGGGGAAAAAGAGAAGCTTCACCTTGAATATATTCAAATGGTGTGATTCCAATCTCCTTGCCAATGTTTTTTCTCATGGAAACCCTCTGGGAATCTCCAGGCTCTTTCTTTAGCTCTTCTTCCTCCCAAGGACGTGGACACATATGTCTAGGAAACTTCTGACCAGCTAGGTAACAAAGGTGAAGAAAAGATAAGGCCAAGAATGACTGATATCAAGGCCTTTGCTGCAAAAAAAAATACCCTGTCTGACTAAGCAATGAGATTCCGCACAGACGGCTGAGACATTCTCTTACCTCTTTAAAGAAAGGGCATAAGACTTTTAAAGGTGAGCTGGTTGCATTGTAATTAGAACATTCTGATGCCCCCTACCTATATTTTGTAATACAGATATTTTAAACAAAGATAGGAAAACTATATGACCGTGTGGGTCACTAGGGTTACCGAAAAGCAGTCACTGAAATAAACTATGGAGAATTTTAAACTGAGAGCAGCAAAAACTGTGAGAAGAATCCTTGGCATGTCTTAGAATTCCTACAGAACTTCGTTTAGCAATATACTGATTTTTTTTTTTTCCTACAAACGTGGCTTGCCATGATTTTGCAGTTGGTTCTTTTCAGATAAGAGTGCTCTTTAGAATTTTCTTTCTTGCAATCACGTTTCAAAAAATGTTTATTTCCATGCTCCAAAAAATTGGTAATGTGGCCAAACTCCTCATCTATCTGTGTTTGCAAGAAATGGAGTGAGACTATTATAAAGTGTGGAAGAGGAATGATTTGCCAGCAATAACATGAGGAAATTTAGTCAATTTTTGATTGATGGCAATGTCTTGCCTTGAAAAGAGGAAACCAGGGAAATTCACATAGCTGTACCCTGGCATGCATCACAGTGTATTGAGGGGAAAATACTATTGTCAGATGATCCTAATAAAGACACTAAATCAAACATATTTAGTATCTTGATGATGATGGTAGTGAAAGGGAAATAGTCTCCTGAATATGAAGAAAGTGATTAGTTATACAATAAAGGCGAAACTCTGCCTGATAAACCATCAGATGTGAGATCTCTGAAAACTGGAGCATTAACAGGAGGGGAAAATAGGCTAAGTAAATCATCAAAACATAAACAGACCTTCATTTTATGATCCTTTATTCTGCACACTTTCATCTTCTCTCTTAAACATTTTGCTCAGTTGGAAAAAGAACTCAGTAGCAAGAACTGCCTTGGTCCTGTTTCCAGCCCAGAGACATTATCTCAAGAATGTTCTGCACCAGCACATGGGAGCCCGGCCAGCCTGTGAGCTGTGCCTGATAGAGGCCATCAAAGGGGCCGTCATCAAATGCCACCATCATGGAACAGTCCCCACCTGCTTGTTTTGTCTACCACTGTGCCTTTTTGCTTTAAAATTCGCACAGTAGGAACTGGTAGGACCTACTCAGAGGATTGTTATCTGAGTTAAGGCAGACTGCCTGAATTCTGAACTCTGAGTGTCTTGAAAAAAATTCCCACCCATCTTCTAAATAATGGTACTAGCTTGAAGCAGAGAGAAAAACCCAGAAGCAAAGGCAAAACGGTCTGCACGGTTTAAAACTGTTATTCTCATAGCAATGTTAAGTATATTCCGCGGAGAGCCCTTTTAATAAAGCATGACTCTAAAGAAATAATTCTGATTTCTGAAGACAAGTGTAAAACGGCCTTTCATTTCCTGACATTCAGAATTTCAAATGCAAATTGTGATTATAAAACTGTTAGACTAATAAATCTAAAAACTATTAGAACATTATAATGCTATTAATATACGTAGTCACTTGTTTGGGACACTGTCTCGTCCTCTCCCAGCAAGTTGAAACTCTTCGCGATGGCAAGTGCTCTATCAATTGGTCTTACCTCCCTAATCAACCTATTAATTACCATTTTTCAGAACAAATCTCTTTTCCTTTCCAGAAGCAATCTACAAATGCCTCTCTCCTTCCTTGACTACCTCCTCTGGGAAACTCTCCCTCACCTCTCAGCAGTCATGGCACCCCAGGACTGCAGCCCTGAACTCCCTGCGCTGTCCCTGCAGGTTTCTCTGTCTCTCCCACTGAAGCCTGGGAAGGTTCCCCTCTGCTTTTTGCCTTAATCTCCAGTACGTACAATCACATACCTTATTTATCGACGTGCCACACATTTAAGAAATTTCACCACGACTTGGCTTTAGCTGGTGTGAAGGTCAATTTTATGTGTCACCTTGGCTAGGCTACGGTGCACAGTTGTGTGATCAATCACTCGTCTAGATGTCGTGCTGAAGGTATATTTGAGATATGATTGACATCTAAATCATGCGGGTGGGCCTCACCCAATCAGTTGAAAACCTGAAGAGCAAAGACTGAGGTTTTCCGAAGAAGAAGAAGAAGCAGCAGCAGCAGAAGAAGAAGAATAAGAAGGAGGAGGAGGAATCCTCCTTAGGACTGCAGCATAGAAACCCTGCCTGAGTTTCCAGCCTGCAGGCCTCCCCTGCAGATTTCAAACTTGCCAGCCCCCACATCACGTGACCTAATACTGTAAAATCTCTTTTCCTCTCTCTCTCTCTCATTATATACCCAATACATAGTAAAATATAGAATATATGTTTTATACATTATATTATATAATATATACCCTAGGAGATATATTATTATTATAATATGCCATGTAATATATGTTATCCTATATATATTATAGGTGTGCCAATATACCCTACTGGTTCTATTTATGCGAAGAACCGTGACTCGTACAGCTAGTGATTCACCATTTTAGGTCCAGGATTGACTTCTTTTTTCCGAAAGCTAAACATAAGTATTCGTCAGCGTAGATCTGATGCCTCGTACACCTCACGAAGACGTCCCAAACAGAACCCCTGTCCTCCCTCGCTGAGGACTCCCCATCTCAGGAACAATGTTGCCACAGCTCCGGCCACACCAGCCTGAGACGCGGGAGCTCTCTCTGACACTCCTGCCCCTGCGTTCCCTATGTCTGGCCCAGCCCAGATCCTGCCATTTTGCCCACAAAATACCTCTTGAATCCATTTGGTTTCCTTTGTAGTAATCAAAACTTTCCTGATCCAAAATGTTATCAACACCAGTGAGTTCCTGGAATGGTGTCCCCTCATCTGCGCTTCCCTCCTCCGATCGGTTCTTTATACACAGCCAGAGTGAGCTTCTTCTGAAAGGTAACCTGACCGTGCCATGCTCCCGCTTGCCTTAGGACAAAGATACGAATGGTCAGTGTGGCCTATGCAGACAGACAGGAGTGATCTGTCCCCTGCCCACCTCCACCACCTGGGCTCACCCTGTGTTCTTCCTCCTTGTCTGTCCCTCTGCCCCACTCTGTTAGTCCTTATGTGAGCCACGTATTCCTGGCCACTCAGCAACTGTCTCCACACCCTTTTCCCACCCTCCCCCTGATTAATAGATTCCACCTCAAATATCACACCCGCACATCCTTCTGCTATGTGCTCCATGCACCTTTTCTTCATAGCTCTTGCCAGAACTGTAATTTTATAGCCATTCATTAAATTATTTGATTATTATATTTCTCCCTCCTCCCATTACATTGTAAACTTCACAATAGCAAAGATTGGATGAGCTTTTCCTTGGCATTGAATCCCCATGACCTAGCATGATATTAGCAAGACTCAGGTCATCATTCCCATCTCCTACATCAAAAAACCTTGAAGCTCAGATTGGTTAAACTTAGTAGCTATGGCAGAACGTGGACAAAACCACAGGCCTTTTGATGCCAAATGAGCGCTCACTTTCTAGTGCTTTGTAGCCTCCCTCCTGTTTTTATATGTGACATAGCAGTTACTGATTTCAAAAACACTGCACCTACTCTTATATCCAATAATTATTAATCATGCCTGTGGATAATCTTCATTCATTCATTAAAGGGACATATTGAATCCTACCATTCACATATATACCTCAGCTCAATTTTTCCCAACTTCTAAGAACAATGTTTCCCCAGGAATACTTCTTAATGCATTTAAAGCACTTTTCCTCTAACACAATTCTATGTGGAGAAGCTGCAGTGCACAGTTGCTAATCTTTAGGTGTTTTTTTAAATCTAGTGGGTTTTTCTATTCTTGAGCTTCAATCCCAAATACAGTTAAAAGATAAAGATTTAAAACTCTAAGTAAATACTCAGATTCACTTCTGTGTCCTCAGACTGTTTGAGCACAAGGGAACAGGGTATTGCCTTTGAAAAGAAAGTGAATAACCTCATAAAACTGCGGCTGTTCGGAAGGCAGCCTGTGACTAGCGAGCTCAACTTCTGGTTACTCTGGGAGAGCGTTTCCGGCGCCAGATGGAGCAGGCCTGTTCCTTCATCCCCATAGGCCTGCACGGAGAGTTACTAGAAGAGAATTAATTACTGTAATTTTTGTGGTTGTTGCCCATTTAGAACAACTATTTCTGTGGATTTCATAAAACTAGGACAACATGACATCCTCATTGGTGAGACTAAGCCGTTGTTTATCCATGTGGGGAATCTGCCCTTTCACCCAGGCCCTCATTCATGATAGACCCTCGTGTCAGTTCACTGTTTGGGCCGTTGGTCATCCTGACCCCATGAGAGCGGGACCCCACAAAGTCCCTAAAGCTCCATCTCAGAAGAGTCTTCTTCATTCATGTTGCTGTTCACTACCTTCAAACACAATCTCCCATTTTTCAGTTCCATGCCTTTCCCTAGCACACATAATCTCTGTCTTTAACCACTTTTTATTTCCTGGAAGGTTCCTTGTTCTTTCCAAATTTTGCCACCAAGAAGAGGTGAAATAATATTCTACATGTATTTGAGTTACTCAGCCAGGGTGGTATCCACTCTGATATCTACCTACTAGAAACAATTTCTTGAACAAGTGCAACATTTTAAAGCTTCGAATATTAAAATAGATTCACTAAAAATTCTATGAACCTAAAAACATCCTTGTTTCCACTAGGCCAGACGAGTCTCATGTTGTTGGTCAGGTCCTGATTCAACAGCAGTACAGGATAGTTCAAGTATCAAACCTTCAGGCTCTATTCTACCTCTCACAGATCCGGTGACCCATCAGGTGAATTAACACAGTTGTATTTTAAATCGTGTTCCAATAATTACTTTAAAATATGAGAGGTGTCTTCTTATGTGGGTATTATGACAGAAAGCAGGCCCTGTGTAGACTATCTCCTGTGCCATAGGCAAAGCAATGGTGAGATAAATCAAAGCCGCTCCCCATCCCTGGCATCACTGCATAAGCTCCGCCTCCTCTCAGATCAGCAGTGACGTTAGATTCTCATAGGAGTTGGAACCCTACTGTAAACTGTGCATTGAAGGGATCTAGGTTGTGTGCTCCTTGTGAGAATCTAATGCCTGATGATCTGAGGTGGAGCAGAGGCGGTGATGCTAGCGCTGGGGAGCGGCTGCAAATACAGATTATCATTAGCAGAGAGGTTTGACTGCACAATAAATGTAATGTGCTTGTATCATCCCAAAACCATCAACCCTCAAACCCCGTCCATGGAAAAATTGTCTTCCATGAAACCGGTCCCTGGTGCCAAAAAGGTTGGGGATTGCTGATGTAAAGAATATTTATAGCTAAAATTAAATACCTCATAAATTGAGTAAAAAGAAATAATCATTACTTTGCAGTTTTGTTTTAAAGGAAAACAGGCTCTATAAAAGTGGTGAAATTTTATTTATACCAAATTAGCATAAATAACTTTCTAAATGTGATTGAATCTTTCCACTCCCATGAGAATATTTATTTGTTGTTTTCTCTTAATGCAAATTCTGTGCAAATGTGGTTTTATCCATACCCACACACTATATGATTTTTTGAAATACAATCTTGACTTTAAAACAGTCATGGTTTTAAAGGTAAGATAAAGTTTGCAATCACATACACACACAAAAAACATTGCTTAGTTTGTTTTTACCAAATCAGAATAAAGCATCATGTCTTATTAAACCAAAAATGAGCATCTTTCGCACAATAACAATATCAATTGTCCTCTACTAGGAAAATTCCCAAGTTCACTTTATCGCTATATCACTCAGAGCCAAGCAGACATCAGTTCTCCTGCTTTTGTTTCCCTGGCTTGTCCTTTACTTTGAACTTGGTAATTATCTTCTTTGACACAATGAAGTATAAAAAGGCAGTCAAATCAATTGAGATGTTCCCTTAAGGCTTTCACCTTTAATAATATGCTTAGAAAGGTCTTCCCCACCCCTCAAATGCAGAGCCAATTCTATTTAATTTCAGAATGTCTTCTAGTTCTGTCTTCTTCCTTTGATTGCATGCTGTGTTCCACAAAGGCTCCCTGGGAGACAGGTTTTCAATTCAGTATGAATCTAGAAACACAGCTGCTTTGGAGCATATTGCTAACTCCACATCTGCTTCTGGTTTGAGCAGATTTTGGAAGGGTCAACATGTTAAGGAAAATAGGCAGTCACCCTGTCAATCAGCAAGCCTTTATGGAGCAGCTACTCTCCAGGAAACACGGAGACACCGGAAGGGATAACTGACTCAGTTTCTATGAGGGAGTAAAACAAATATGCATTAAATATACATTTATAAAAATACATCTATTGTGGGTTGAATCGCGGCCTCCCAAAAGACATATTTAAGTCCTAAACCCTGATACCTATGAATGAGACCTTTTCTGGAAATAGGGTCTTTGCAGATGTAATCAATTTAAGACAAGTCATGCTGGATTAAGGTGGGTCCCAAATCCAATGATTGGTGTCTTTATAATAGAAAGGAGAGGGAGATTTGGATGCTGCGTTTTTGAAGAGACACACAGAGGGAAGAAGGGAGGCCCTGCGAATACGGAGGCAGAGGCTGGAGTGATGCTGCCACCAGCCAGGGAATGGCAGGAGACACCGGAAGCTGGAAACAGCAAGGAAAGATTCCTCCCTGCAACCTTTGGAAGGAGCATAGCCCTGACGATACCTTGATTTTGGATTTCTTGCCTTCAGAACTTTGGGACAGCAAATGTCTATTGGTTTAAGCTATGCCATCTGAGTTACTTTGCTATGGTAGCCCTAGGATACTAAGATAGCCTTCCTTGCTCCCATTTAACAATTTGCCAAGAATTTTAAATTTTTCTAATGATGCATTTGAGCGCTCCAGGCTGAGCCACTATTAGGATTTAGGACTTCTGTATCATCATGGCAAGGAAAATTCATACTTCCTAACCCTCACTGCTCCAGACACTTAACAAAGAAAGACTGAACATAAAAATGGAAAATTACAAAAAGACATATATGATCCAAAATACAAAATAAATAGTTGTCCGAATTAGAAATGGAACAAAACTCCCAAACAACTAGAGGTATTAAAATCCCAGCTCGCTAGTCTCCCATGGTGACTTCTGACCTGCAGAACTGTAGCAGAATAAATTTGTGTTGTTTGAGCCACTATGTTTGTGGTATTTGTTACAGGGGCATTGGAATAGGAACACATCCAGCATTTATCAAAGGAGGCTGAACACAACTGCAGTTGAACTCCAACTGGGACTGGCGCTCCTTGTGCCAAGGAGGAGGAGGAGACACAGGCACGATTTCAGCAAAGTCGCTTTCTGTCTCTGAGGATGAAGTTTCCATATCCCCTACAGCTTCTGAAGCAATAATAATTCCCCATGGCTATTAAGATGCCTGGATTTAGAAAGGTAGCCTGGAAGGACTCAGTCAACTGCAAAATCCACAGACAGAGTGAGCAGCACAGAAGAGAGAAATGAAAGAGAGCTAAAAAAGCCAAAACAAAATAAATTCCTGTACAAAATATGTTTCCAAACCCAAATTCTAAAACCACATGAAGAAATTTAATGCTAGGAAGACAGCCAACGCAACCAGCAATCTAGATAGAAATCACTCCTGGTGACGTTCATTTTTATAGAACTATCAGACAAAAAACTTTAAAATAAGTATGTTGAAATAGTTCAAAGTGCTCAAAGTATTTTTTATATGAAGGATACTAAAGCACAGCTAATCAAGAATAAGATAACACAATTACAACACATAAATGCACATATAAGAATAACATCTATTGGATGTTGGGCAGGGGGGAGGGGGAAAGGAGGGGACGGGTATTTGCACACACAAAGAGTGCAATGCGCACCACCCGAAGGATGGACATATTTGAAACTCGGACTTGGGGGGGGCAAGGGCAACATACGTAACCTAAACATCTGTACCCCCATAATATGCTGAAATAAAAAAAAAAAGGAAAAAAAAAAGAATAAGATAACACAATTAATATGAAACATGCAATATACAAGATAAACTCAAGTGTGGTCAGAGTTGAAAAGTAGCTCTCAAAAAGGAACCTGGTGAAAAATAGCACTGTGGCACAGAAAGATGAAATCCCTTACCATAAATCAATCCTTAAGATGAATATGCATGTATGTCTGCACATATGCATGTGTGTGTGTATCCTCTAGTTTTAATTCTGCAGAAGCAAATAGAGTCTGAGATTGATTTTCCTAATAATAAACATCTTTCTTATATAATAATATATTGTTTACTCAAAAGAAGATATTGGATTTGGGAAGTCGTGGTCATGACAGATTCAAAATTTAAAGTTTGATCCTAACATGTGGCAAAGGAAAGCCTGGAATTTTTTTAAAGCAATATTTATTTTTTCCTGTTGCAAAGTATAGGTGTTAAAAAGACAAAAATAAAAAAAATAAATTTAGTTTTAATTAATAGGGGTACATAATAGTCATATATATCAATAAGGGTACATGTGAAGTTTTAATACAGGTATACAATGTGTATTAATCAAATCAGAGTCATTGGAGAAAATCTGGAATTTTGAAAGTTAGAAGACAAGAAAAGTCTATTTCCCTGCTTTCTGCTGTTCATCCCCTGGCGAGATAGTGAGCCAGTAGTACCCAAACTGCTGACCGAAAGGGAAGTGTGAGAGGGTTATAAGTGAACAAACGAAAGGAAAGACCAATGGTTTAAAAAAAAAAAAATTGCATTCTGAAAATAGCATCCCGACACACGAGTAATATGAATACAGAAATTCATCCATTTAAAAGATTTATCTGTTTTTCTAGACAGCCAATTATGTCATGGCTTCTCCTGAGAAACCACAAAACAAATTATCTTGAAGAGAATTTCGTTTGTTGGGTTTTGCAGCTTAACGAGGCAGTGGTTCCGTCAACAGAGTCCTAACTTGCCTCACAGGAGAATGTCTGGGACGCAGTCTGAGAGATGAATTTTCTAATTCTGGCTCTGCCACCAGCTAATTTCGTTTCTGTGGATTAATGATGCCACATCTAAAAATGCCGGGATTAGACTAGATGTTCCCTCGCATCTCTTGTCTCTTTCGGTTCTCTAATTTTTATTATTCTGCTTCACAGTGACATTAAAATAGTCTACATCCCCGAATTCTTCTTATGTATGATTTGTAAGAGTGTGGATTGAGAAAGAAGGATATAGCAGAATTCTCAAAATAAACTGCAATTAAAATAAAGGAGTATTAATATATTCACTCTACCATACGATATATTCTCAGATAAGACAGAAGTATGTTTTCAATTGTTATTAATGATTGTGTACCACACACCTGCAAGAAATTCTCAAAAACTGCAGAAATATATTATAAACTACCTATTATTAGCTACATCAGGGATAGGACAGCGAGTTTTGGTTTGATTAAGTTTTAAATATCGTTCCATCGTTTCTCCTTAATCAATATAAATTGAAAACAGATTCATCTAATTCACTTCAAGATCATAGTAATGGATTTGGAAGGCAAATTCCAGGTCTCCCAGGTATTGAGCAAAACACAAAGTACGAATGATCTTTCAATGACACTGAGGCATTTATTAAAACTGTGACTTCCTCTAAAAAGCATCCAGCTCTAAGGGCATGTGAACTCTAGAGGCCACATGTCACTGGGCACAAGGAACATGGGAGAAAAATAAGGAAAGTTCTCCATAGTTTAAAAAAATGAGAAGCAAAGAATATGCAATAACTAAGAACAAAATTGGTTAGTATTGGTAAACCAACTGTTGTCTTAAAGTTAAATACAGTGTAATTACTGACTGAACGATGGGCATATGGATTTTCTTACATCTAATATTCAAATCAGACTTTGCATAAATTCATTAAAATTATATTCACAGCCAAAATATATTTTCCATTTGTTTTATTGTTGCATAACAAATCATCCCCCAAAAGTGACTTAAAACAATAATAATAATTTATGTTACTCATGTATCTGGAATTAGCTAGAATCATCTAGAAAGTTCTTGCTCAGGTTCTCTCCATGGCTGTAGGCCAATGCTGGTTGGGGCTGGGGTTATCTTGAAAGCTGCTTCACTCACACATCTGGTGCCAGAGCCGGGAAGACTTAGATGGTTGGGGACGAGAATGTCTGGGCTCTGTGGGCCTCCCTTTCTGCTTTCATGTGGTCACTGCAAGTCATGTCTCCACGTGACAACCTCAGAGTAGCCAGACTCTTACCTGGTGGCCAAAGGTGCCCAGAGTGAGTGTTACAGGAGAAACCATTAGAAGCAGCATGGCCTTTCCTAACCTAGTCTTGAAAGTCATGTGGCATCACTTCTGTCAAATTCCTTTCATGCTGATAGTCCCAAAAGTCCACCCAAGTTCAAGGGAATAAGGATTCCCCCTCTTGATAAGGGTGAGCAGGTCAGACAGGAAATACTGCTATAGCCATTTTAGAAAATGCAGTCTGCCAAAAGTTGGTTGGAAAAAGACCCCGATGGTTTTAAGACATCATTTCTAGGCTATTAGGAGAAAATAAAGACTTTGGCATTATAATAGTTTTCTTGGGTTGCTATGATGAATTGCTACAAAAAATCTTGCAGGTCTATAGTTTAGAAGTCCAGTATGGGTCTCCCTGGGCTAAAATCAAGGTGCTGTCAGGGCTGTGCCCCTTTCTGGAAGCTCAAGAGGAGAAGAGGGCCCCTGTTCATTCAGATTATTGTCAGAATTTAGTTCTTTGTAGTTGTAGGACTAAAGTTCTGTTTGGTTGCTCGCTGCCGGCTGAGGTCCATTCCCAGGTTCTAGAGGACCCTGAACTCCTCAGCTCCTGGCTCCCTTCCCCCACCTTCAAAACCAGCAATGGTGAATCACACTCACTCCCACACCTCATTTCTCCTGACTTTCTTCCATTACATCCCCCTGACTGACCTCTCATGGAGAATATTCTCTGCTCTTAAGGGCTCATGTGATTAGATTGAGGCCACCTTGAAAATCATGGGTAATCTCCCTGTCTCGGGATCTGGAATCTGAACCACATCAGTAGAGTTCCTTTTGCCTTGTAGGGTAACATATTCTCGGGACTAGGACTTGAGCATCTCAGGGAGCCATAATTCTGCCTACCACAGACATAATCTGTGTGATTAAAGAGAGACCATGGCAATGGAATTAAAGGAATCGATATTAAAATTCAATCGTTCTGGGGACTCCATGAAGTGACTCCACATTCATTAAGCACATCTGTTTAAACAAGCGATTTCCCTTCTCACACATGGTCAGAAGCACACAATTACAAAGTGCATGCCCTTAGGCTCATGAGTTCTTTCTCAGTGGAAAGACCTTCTCAGTAAAATTTAATTAGCTTTATTTTATATGTGATTGTAATAAAAGTTACTTGGTTTTGAAGGCCAAACTAACCCAGCAATGACAAATTAGAAGTGGCGAATACCAATCAACAATGACAAGTGACATCTGTGACAAAGGAGAAAGGAAAAAAAATATATCACACAAAAGTATAATCTCTACCCCACAATACACAAACTCAAATAGCAGTCAAAAGTCATTTGTGGGCAGATATTGTTGTACTGGTGAATATGACTATATGTCACTAAGAAATGACTAAGTTATATTCAGGATATTATTTTTATGAATTTATAACATATTGTAGAAACATTTTACATTTTGTAAGAAAAGGCTAATTGAAAAGAAAAAATAAAGCTGGGTGCACATGCAGTGTAGTGGACATGTTGGCAAGTTGGGCTGTTCGCACCTTTCCTGCTGAGAAGGAAATAGACCATGAGCCCACCCTCCCTGGACATTTGTGTCTGCACTGTGGGATGTGTGATCCAGACCGAGCACGTCGTTGTCACTCCTCCTGGGGCCGGCCTGTGGGCACAGAGAAGAAGATGAAGCAGTTCCTCAAGAGAAGCCAAATGTCAAACACAAGCCTGGATCCTACTAGTGCTGAGGATTCAAGCCTGCTCCCTCCAGAGGACCCAGGAGGACTTTCAGTCTTGGAGTCCCCTAGCGTCCTTCCAATCATTTTATTTATTTATTTATTTTGGCCTAACCCAGTTGTGGTGAATTTCTCCTCCTTGTGACCAAACAATTCATCACTAAGACAAATGGGCAAAATCTCAGTCATCTGAAAAACAATCCAGCTATCAAAAAGGATCGATTCTACAATGGCTCCAGGTGGCTGTCGAGTTTTGTAGTTTGTGCCGTTTACCAAAGTGTTTTGTGTTCGATATAAGTGTGTTCCAGTCAACTTTCCAAGCTTCGATTACAAGAATATGGTTTCCCACCTCAATAACAAGCTTTTCATAAAAGAGATTTTATTTCAGATATGACCCAATAATGGAATTTGATCAAAATGAATTGAAGTACAGTGTTTTTCAAAGAACATCCTTATAATCGGTGTTAATATATCTCAACACATACCTTTTTGAAGCTGAGAAATTAAATCATTGTAGGAATTATAGATTTCAAAGAAAGCCCCTATCATTTTTTTTAACCAAGAAATCTATATGTTTTGGAAAAAATAAAGCACATTAGCATTACAGATAATAGGATTTATTCCTGGAAAAAGTCATTAGTAAGATTAGATTTTTCAGGATTTTGAAGTTTAGTGACTTTTATCAGTTAGGGTCAAGGCAGGTATACAGAGGCCACCCCAGGTAATTCAATACAGGGAAATTAACATGGGAGACCAGTAACGATAGTGTTGAAAGATTTGAACAGGCACACAAGGAACAGAGGCAAGCCTGAGACTAGCAACAGCAGTTGGGATTGCATTGCATATGGCACGCAGGGCTGGAGAGACCACGAAGGAGGCCAGAACTGACAGATTGGAGCTAGAATCACAAAGGAGAAACAAGGACAGCTGAAGACCCCATGAAGTGGAGAAAAAGAGGGAGATACACCTGGCTTTTTCCATTGGCTGCTCTTAATTGGCAGCTGGTTGGCAACAGAGCCCAGGCAGGATAATTTGTATGAGTTGAACCCCTGCATACTGAGCAGGTCAGGGAAGAGCTGGAAAAGGTTCCAAGGACAAACAGGCCAATAACCATCACAATGATGGTGCAGATTTTTACACCTAAAAAAAGATGCATTACAATATGTGGAGTGACAGAGATAACGTCTTCCAGCACAGAACAGTATTCTAGCTAAAAATCATATATTAAAAACTACCAAAAAAAGTCAGGCTGTGATATACTAATACAGAGACCTAAAATACACAAGATCCAGAAGGCAAATAGAGAAATAAGTCAAAGATTGTACCTTATTGCCCTCTGGCATGTAGGTACAGGGCCAGGGCTTATAACCTGCCCTGTGAGCAAATATGATAATATAATACTTATTGCCATGATTATTATATTATTGCCTATAATCATTATATATTAATAATTATAACTGATGTCAATTAAATATGGCAGAAAACATTATAATTACCTTCCAAAATCCACTCAACCCTCTTTCATTGTTTTATAGCCTTATGATTTGATTGCTTGAGTCATGATGTCTAAGCCATTCAGGGTAATCCCATCAGTCTTGCAACAGTTGGTTCAGACATAGCAACCCAGACATAAGCCAATCAACATAGGACATTTGCTTGGCTGCAGAACTTGTGTGGGGATGGTCCATTCAAATTTTATTCAATTATTGTGAAAATGAAGCTCTGTCTCCCTACTCTTTGAGGTAAAAGAGCAACAGTGATGCCTCACTTCCTTCTTGTAGCTATCCTGTGACCAGGAAAGAACTCAGCATGGAAACAAAGCACACAGAAGAGATCAGAAACAACTGCATCACAGAAAAATGAATATGGATCCCTGATCAAACCACACCTGAATCCCATTACTTTCAAACATTTCAGATACGTAAGTCAGTAAATCCCCTAGATTTTTTAAGCCAATTAGAGGTTTGTGGTGGTTTTCATTTGTTTGGGTTATTTTTTGTTGTTGTTATTAATAATAACCAAAAACATGATACTAAAGACATTGCTACTTACTTTTTACATAGGCTATCTCACTAAGTTCTGCCGAAAGTCCCAGGAAGTATTTTTTTTTTAATTTTTAATTTTCGTGGATACATTATAGTTGTATATCTTTACAGGGTACGTATGATGTTTTGATACAGGCATACAATGTGAATTAATCAAATCAGAGTGATTGGGGTATCCATCACTCAGCCATTTAACATTTCTTTGTGTTAGGAACATTCCCATTCTACTCTTTTAGTTATTTTAAAGTTATTTTAAATGCTCTAACTTGTTGTTGATTATAGTCACTTTGCTGTGCTATCAATTATTGTTCATTCTATCTAACTACCTAACTCTGTTTTATATGTGAGGAAATTGTCAAATGCAACTTGCTCAAATTCCTACAGTTTGTAAAGGGTAGAGAGTTTGAATTTGGTCCATATCATAATTTAGAGCTTGTGCCCTTAACCACAACACCACAGATTTCCTATACCTACCTTGCTGCACCAAAATGTTTACTAACAGCTCTGTTGGCCTTCAACTTCCATAAAAATAATTAAAATAAGTGACTTTATAGAGCCCAAAACAGAAAACATGGGGACAAGTTAGAGAATGTTCAAATGTACACAATCAAGCCAAGTTAAGCTTCAGATATAATCGGTTAGCAGCTTGTACCAAAATAAATCATTCAAGGACCTTAGGTATCCATGGACCACCTTGACCTCACAGACTAAAATGTCAAATCTTAAGAAACACTTTTAAAGAATGGTAAATAAAAGTGGATATCACCAGGAAAGCCTATTTTTTTTCTAAAACTGGGGAAAAGTGTTGATTTTAACTTGAAAATGTGATTGTAAAATTTAGAGTTTTCTAAGAATATGATTCCTTAGCTTTGACGGATGGCTTCTAAATAGTTTTCAGTATATGTACTTAAAAGTTACTCCTACATAAAAGTTTTTGGCAAAAATACCACGTATTTATATGTACACATACACACATGCATACATACACACAATTCTACATATATGTGCATAAGTATATGTACACATATAATTTATGTGTGTTATATAGAGAATTATGTGATTATATACATTAATGAATTATATGCTATATACAAATTATATTTATTATAAATTTTGATATACATATCAAACTTTATTCTTCTCCTCTAGATATACATGAATAATACTTTCTTGTAGTATTCTTTCTCACAGTGAATTGAATGCAACACCTACTCCCTTGGGTCTTACATACACTGTCCTGCCCACAAAAGCATCTGCAGCTGTCCACGGCACACATAGTCTTTTATAAAGCTAAATACAACATGACTCAACTAAACGGGCTAGATGTGTTCACATTTCCTAAATATCCCCAACTCTCTCTCCCTTAGGGGCCCCTGAGGGTTCAAAACATGCCGTAGCACAGTTTGCATCAACATCACTGTATCACCATGTCACCCCATGTGAATCCCTGTTGCTGGGAACTGTCGAATGCACTGGAGAAAACAGGTTTTTGGCATCTTCTTATTAACAAATGTGTACTATCCCTTGGAAAAGGTCCCTGCCTGAGAAACCAGTTAGTAGATATTCTTGGCAGAATTTAATTTCTTTTTTCTTTTGACCGGTTGTGGACACACAGACTCCATTGTGTGTCCACTTTCCCTAAATAGAAAGCACAAGGTCTGCACTGAATCTTTCAAAAAGAGAAAAAGGTAAAAGCTTCCAGTTTGGTCTTGATAAGCCTAGCTCTAAAAATAGGAAGCTGGGACAGAATATATTATATTGATATTTCTTCTGTTTAAAAAAGCAGTAACATTTTAAACCATCTAAGCCCCCTAAATACTCCATAAGCAAGTATGACTAAAGTAAGGCCATTTCTGCCCACAAGGACTAGGATGTGTCCCCAAATTCCTATTTCCCACCCCCAGCCAGTCCCAGGACAGAAGTAGCATCCTGAGACTCAGTCATGTCACCCCCTGAGTTAAAAAAGACTCGAAGGCCCTGCCTAAGACAGAAGCTTCATGGGTAAATTTTCTGTTTATCAAGCATGTTACTTGGGCGAAAGTGAATCTTCAAAGAAATTTGATACGAGACAGATAAGTTTTGATAAGATTTCCTGGGGAAAAGGTTAAGAAAAGCCTAGAACATGTAATTACCAAATGAATAAGACATCTCAGGCTCCAAATGGAGGCTGGTGTCTGAGCAGAAAGATCTGGGGCCTTGGAGTCAAGTGGACCTGATTTGACACCTGGGTTTGTTACCTGTGCATTGCTGTGCAACATGAGACAAATCTTTTAATAGTTCTTGTTATGCTTCGGTGTGCTTGGTTTTAAGATAGGACCAATACCTATCTCAAGGTATTATTAGGATAAACTGAGAAAATGGTCTATAACATTTGGTTTTTCTAAATTCTTAGACAGTCTTGCTGCTTAATATTAAACCCCCAACCTCCCACCTCCAACACAACACCCTCACTTCAGGTACCTCCTAACCTGTAAGCACAGAGCTATATCCTTGAGGCCAAAGGTCCTAAGCCTCACTTTCTTAATCTCTTCCTGTTGTTGGCAAAACTCTAAAAATGGTACCCAGGATTCCACACCCTAATCCCTGAAACCCATGAATATGATGAGATACACTCTTCACTGTCACTCTCATAGAGCTCAGTATAGAGTGACTCTTATGCCATGTGGTACAGTTGACTTTAAGATTGGGAGGTTACTTGGGGGCACCACATGGGTCCTTTTAAACAAAGAGCTATTGGAGAAGGGAAAGTCAGGGAGATTTAAAGTGTGAGAAGGGCTCAACATGATGCTGCTGGTTGGAAGACAGAGGGGCGTGTGAGAAGGAATGCGAGTGATCTGCAGAGCGGAGAGAAAGGGCCCCACCTGTGACAGCCAGTTAGCCAGGAGAGGACCTCCATTCTACACAATACAGAGCAATAGAAAACCAATACACTGAGGGGAGAGAGAGCAGATTGAGAGAGAGAGAGAATGAATGAGCAAATGTAGCAAAAACGATCAACAATAGTGAATCAGGGTAAACGGTATAAGAGACTTCCTTGTATTATTCTTGCAATTTTTCTGTAAATTTGAAATGGCAGCAAAATAAAAACTTACAAATAATTAAAGCGCAGCGTAAAATAAAACTCTTTGGCACCTGCATAGCTGCCAGTGGATGAAGTGAACCATAAACCCTCCTTTAAAGCATATAGGGACTGGTGTTGTCTGCCACGGGTGACCCTCAATGAGAGAACAAGTATCCCATGACTGTGATTACAAATTCTCAGGTTTATTCCAGACAGTGTGAGGTCAAAAGAAGGCTTCTCTTTTTAATTTTGGCATTAATATCTTTTAAAAAATAAAAAAGATCTCTGCCAGAATCTAATTATCGGAAGTTCACGACTCCTATCATGGAATTATGGGGCCATTAATCTGAGGACGCAGCACTGTACTAATGCTGAGTATCCACGTATTCAGAAATGCATGATAATTCCCCTGGCGTTGTCTAAAAATCCATTTGTGTGATGAAGAGATAATTTGTATACCACCACAAAGGAACATTTTAGATACCAGCTTGTTGAGTTTATAATGCAAAGTCTCAAAAATTAGTATAGGCACAATAATGTTAATAACTAGGTCATCCATCAGAGACATCCAGTGGTTCTCCTAGATAAAGAACAACAAACATGCATAAGCAGAATCTGTTTGCTATTGATTTCTCTGCTTTGCTCTTACTAGAAAACACATTTGAGAGAGCCTAGAAATAAGTCAAACGTTGCTCACATTATGTTTTAAAATATCCCCCACATCCATTTTTTGTATTTCCTCTGTCAGTACTCTCACTTCTGCATTTTTCTTCTTTTTCCCCCCCTAATATGTTTTTATTTCAGAATATTATGGTGATATAAACGTTTTGGTTACATGAATTACTTTTGTACAGTTTGAGTCAAAGTTGTAAGTATGTCCATCACTCAGATAGTGTGCGTTGTACCCATTAAGTGTGAATTTACCCATCCTCCTATACCCCCTCCCATGTGCTTGATTTCTGTTGAATTTTACTGCCATATGTGCACAAGTGTTGATCATTTAGTTCCAATTTAATAGTGAGTACATGTGGTGTTTCTTTTTCCATTCTTGTGATACTTCTCTTAGGAAGATGGTCTCCAGTTCCATCTAGGATATTACAAAAGTTATTAGTTCACCATTTTTTTTATGGCTAATACTCCATGCTATACATATACCACATTATATTAATCCATTCACGTATTGATGGGCACTTGGGTTGTTTCCACATCTTTGTGATTGTGGCTTGTGCTGCTATGAACATTCATGTGCAAGTATCTTTTTTATAAAATGTCTTTTTTTCCTTTGGGTAAATACACAGTAGTGGGATTACTGGATCAAATGGTAGGTATACTTTTAGTTCTTTGAGGTATCTTCATACTACTTTCCATAGAGGTTATACTAGTTTGCAATCCCACCAACAATGTGTAAGTGTTCCTTTCTCTCCACCTCCATGCCAGCACCTGTTGTTTGGGACTTTTTGATAAAAGCCATTCTCACTGGAGTTAGGTGACATCTCATGGTGGTTTTGATTTGCATTTCCCTAATGATTAGAGACGTTGAGCATTTTTCATGTTTATTGGCCATTATCTTCTTCTGAAAAGCTTCTGTTCATGTCTTTTGCCCATTTTTTAGTGGGGTTGTTTGATGTTTTCTTGCTTATTTGCTTGAGTTCTTTGTGGATTCTGGTTATTAGCCCTTTATCAGATGTACAACAGGCAAATATTTTCTCCCATTCTGGAAATTTTCTATTTGCTCTATTGATTGTTTCCTTGGCTGCACATTTTAATTTAATGCACAATTTAATTTAATTTCCTTGGCTGCCTTTTAATTTAATCAGGTCCCATTTATTTATTTGCTGTGATTGCTTTTGGGGTCTTCATAAATTCTTTGCCTAGGCCACAAAAAAGACCCCAAATAGACAAGGCAACCTTAAGCAAAAAGAACAAACCAGGAGGCATCAATTTACCAGACTTCAAGCTATACTACAAGGCTACAGTAACCAAAACATCATGGTATTGGCACAAGAACAGAGACAAAGACCAATGGATCAGAACAGAGAACCCAGATATAAAACCATCCTTATATCGCCATCTGATCTCCGACAAAGCAGACAAAAACATACAATAGGGAAAAGAATTCCTATACAATAAACGGTATTGGGAAAATTGAATAACCACATGAAGAAGACTGAAACAGCACCCGCATCTCTCACCACTTACAAAAATTAATTCACAGTGGATAACAGACTTAAACCTAAGGCATGAAACTCTAAGAATTCTAGAAGAAGAGATTGGAAAAACTCTTATAGATACGAGCTATGCATTTTTCATTAAGTTTCTTGGATTAACTTTCATTCCCATACCTCCTGTCAGTAGTATCCTAAGATATTTTGACATTGATTATCAACATCAATTTCAGTTTGATGCCATCTGTTATGCACTGTGGGACTTGAGCATGTCTTTTCTTTCTCTGTCTCTTTTTTCCCCTAAGCTCGTTTGAATTTCTATATCTCCTGACAGATAGGAACATCATGATACTACAAAGCATTTTCAAACAGAAGAAAATAAGACTTTATTTTGAGCTCCACCCCTCTTCTGTGCATGGAAAACCATCTCCTTTGCTTACAATAACTCACCCATGGCCAAAGGACTAAACCCAGGGGCTCATTGAATTGCCATAGACTCTCTTTAGGGCTGCAGCATGAGATATGCAGCCAAAGCTGCAGCCTTTTTCTCAAGAGAGGGCTTTCTACTTTTAGACAACGATAATGATTTCTTAGAAAATATTTCCCTGTGTGGATATGAATCTGCATTTCTATAATGTCTAATCATCGTTCTTTGTTTGGACTTTTATGTCCACATGGATTAAAATTATTCCCTCTTCCAAATGAAAGATCTTCTAATATATGAAGACATCCCTGTTCCCTCCTAATCCCCTTCTTTTCCAGGTGAAGTATACCAGAATTTTCACAAAGCCTACCTGTGACCACCTCACACCTGGTTATCCTTGTCCAGACCAGCTCCATTTGGTGAGCACACTATATATATACACACACACATATATGTATATACACACACACTACATACACACACATATATATAATATATATACACATATATATGTTTATATATATATATGTATATGGAGAGAGAGAGAGAGAGAGTAGCCTAATGTTATAGAGTACAACAAAACTGAAAATGAAACGGAACTATCATTATCTTGCCAATTATTATTTTTTCTTTGCTGTGATTGAGCTTTCTGCATTCTCTATCTTTATAAAAATCAGCCAAGCATACACTTCTGTCTTTATATCATGTTAATGGATGATTGTGTGTTTGTGTAGTTTGGGAGGCGGTGCCATTATTTCTATTAAAGTGTTATTTTTCTCTCTATAAGCATTCCAATGCCAGCAGAGAAATTTTCAGATTCTATTTTAACTGAAGGAACTGATATTCCATGATTACTAATTTCATAGTTACTCAATTTTTTCAGATATTTATATGAAACGATTGCTTCATTGTAACAAGGACACACTCATAGAGTATATTTCACTTAACTGTCAATTCATTCATATGGTAATACAAGTATGCTTAATTTTACTTATCCTCTTAAAGAAACAACCATCTTAAAAACAAAATGGGCCAATTAGCTCTCAAAAATGCAGCTGTGTAATAGGTGGTCCCAGTCACAGGCAAAATAAATGGCATCTAAATCATAAAAAATTAAATTTAGGCATATTCTTGGGCCAATTAGCAGGTTGAAATATTGTTGGTGTTCTCACAGTACTTGGACTGCAATTCTAAGAAAGCTGTGCTATTTTATTACCAGTAATAGGCCTAGAGTTCTTCTAGGCTTTCAAATCTCAGGGCAGCCTAAGACTCTGGTAATTTCCTGTGACGCTACTACATGAAGCAAAGCAAATCACAGTATTAAAACATACAAAGAATAAGGGATAAATATAGCCAATGAGGTTGAGTTCCAAGAATTCAATTCTGATATAGCTGCCCATAATTCACAGAAATGAGCTCTTGATAATAAGGTCAACAGGATATAATCACTCGACAATCCATAGAATCCATAAAGCAATGTGGACAGTCACTTGTCTTTATTTCCAAATTCATGAGTGAATAAGGATTCCACAATGGGAAGGAACATTTTCTATTTGTGATCATGGATGTTGTGACATAAAAGTTTCACTTAGAATCTGGGCCAGAGACTCCTTACTTACCATATTGATTAATTGTCAATGTGTTTCTCCAAGATTCAATTCCTAGAGGAAAATGACAAAACAGATGCCTAATGATCCATTTCTTCCCCAATAGCTGAGGTGAGGCTTGGAGCGAGGGTGCATTTCCAGGAAAAAGAAAAGAAGGCAGGTGACCAGGCCTATTTTCCTTATGAAAATGATAGCTGGACATCTGGATAAATAGACCAATGAAATTTAAGGGGAGAGGAGTCCCTATGTTCGCAATGCTTTAAGCAGAACTTCCCAGATTTAAGATTATTTGTGATAAACCATTCATCTATAGATTTATAAGGCATGGTTCTCATCCAATTCTCTGAGGTATAAAATGACCATGTTTCATGACTTAAATGCTCTCTGTTGTCTGAGCGGACTCAGGTATCTCTCTTAGAGAACGAGTCTATAATTCCGGGTCAGGGAGTACATGTCTGATGTTGCAAGAAAGGATGTGGTAGCCACACAGGAAGTCCCAAACCTCTCCTTGCTTTATCCAGGCATCTTGCATGTCTAGGATAGATCCTTTAAAACACTAATACATCTTGAATCTGGGAAAAAAAAAAAAAAAAGAATAAGTGATACTACCAACAAAGCTCCAATTTTCATGTTAAACAGCCAGTTTTGTGATTCTCTACCTATGAGTAACTTATTTAAACACATTCAAAATGTTTTATTTAGAAGAAGGATGATATACGAATGTTTAATTCTCCCATATATGAAATTTGAGTGAGCAAAGAAAAATATCACATTGGTCCAGGAACCTTTTAATATTTTAGTCATCTTACGGTAAAGATCCATAATCCCAGTTATCTATGGATAAATGCAGCGGCGACGTTGATGAAGTAGAATTGAAACTTTGAACTGAGTGTGAGCTGTGCTTACATTTTGGAAAAAATAGACAATTTTGGTTCAGATGCCATTATCCTTCCTCACATTCCAAATAAGAATGTTCATATACTTTGCAAAATAAGACGTAGGGTTGCCCTTGAATTTGTATTTAAAAATTGTGATATAATAAATATAAAAATAAATGTGCCTATCAGACACGAATGCTCTTAACCTACTCTACAATTAAAATTACCATTCCAACTAGTTCTGCTTATAAACTCCATTCATTTTCAGGGATTGTTGTATTCTCCCTAACGTCTCTCTGCGGTTGTGACCAGCTGTTCGTGTTACTTAAATGTTTGATAAGAAAACACCTGGAAATAAATGACCTCCACAGGGAAATATGTTGTGCCATTTGCCAAAAAAATGGAAGGGAAGCATGAATGGATACAAATGAACAACTTTGCTACTCCAATCTTTTTTTAAAATAGCATCTTAAGGCACACATTTCATATACATAAACAGTCTAAGTTTTATAAAAGTTCTGTTTAATAGGAACACTATCATCCGCTTTACTGTTTTTATTTTAATCCAATATGAATGCTGTGGTTGACTTCAGCTGTTTTTTTTTTTCAGTTCTTAGATCTAAAAGTATATAAGTCTAATGAATTAAATCTGCAATATTTAACATGTACTTGCAAAAAAAATGCATTGTGGAGAACTGTAAAATTTTCCACTGAACACCTTAATTCCCATTACCAAGATGCTAACCACACCCTCTACATTCCTTCTTGGAGTCAACAATTCCAAAAACAGAACATAAAAAGTGGAGACAGGCCAGATTGCAAAGGAGAACAATTCTGTGATACATGTACCTACAATATCATGGCTTGTTCCAAGTGTGGTATGCAGCATTTTGTATTGACATCCACTATGAAACCAGTAAGTCATGATTTCACTCTTGCAAACACCTGTGTGCACAAGTGCATGTGCACACACACACAGAGACCATGTACACAAGTATGATTTGTGGAAAATGTCAGGGAGTGGACGTACCAGATTGCTAATGGTAGTTTCTTCTAGGGGGTTGGGGTTGGAAGTGGGGAAAAGAAGAAATTGCATTTTTACTCCACTGGCTTTTTCAATATGTTTCACATTTTAAAAGAACCAAAAAAGAAAAATTAAAAGGAAAATAACTGACTTTGCTACATATAGCCCTATAATGAAAGTTTTGCTTGTGAGTAGTAATCATGCTACCATGCCTGGGCCTACGTCTCCATGGCCGATGCCAAGTGCTTTTTTGTGTATCATTGCTTCAGCTCCCTGTGACAGCTCTTTACAGTTAGTAGAAGAGATATTCTCATTTTCATTTTACTGACTAGTGTCAATGAGCTTTAGACAAAATCCATTAACAGGCATGAACCGTTTCATATGGAAATGTAGTAGCAGGGAATTGCACCTAGGCCTTCTAAAGCCAAACATACGGTTGCTCCTTCTAAATCCTGCTTCTTAAACAAAACAACCAACCTTACTGGAAACATTTCATTCAGACAAGGCTCAATGAGCACTAAAAGTATACCGGGAAACAAAAGGAAGTCAACAAATATTTCAAAAATCTTTTTGGAGAAGCCCCATGGATTAAAACAGAATAAACCCAGGTAATTATTTCTAGGGTCTAATACTGACCAAGCAAGTTTTTACAACATCATTGTATTTTGAAAAGGCAGTCACTGCTGCCAACTTGAGTACTTTCATAAACTTCAGTGATTTATAATTATTATTATTATTATTAGCTTCTTATTTCAGGTTAGGAATTATTTAAATTGGTTTACTAGCTTTTTTTTTTTTTTTTTTTTTATGCCTTTTAACCTGGGCAACCCTCGCTTTGTTCTTCAATATTCTGGGAGGTTTTCAATCACACAGAGATTTATTATGCCTTCACTGTATAATTATTCAACATGTCATTTGTGTTGTCTGTGACTATTCTGAAATATTCATAGTGGGTTAATTATTTTACCTGGCTAACAGATCTCAGCAACAGTGTATTCTGAGTAGGGTATCACTCAAGTTTATTATATACCAAATATATCTTGAGCACCAACTAGTATATTACATGGCGGCACAGGTGTAAAATGCCCTGGCTTCAGAGAAACAATGCAAACAATAACGTAGAAATTAAGTAATTATTTGTAATGTGGCAGGTGCCAAAGGAACATACCAGAATACTAAAATTACTACATATTCTTTGACATGCAGAAAAAAAAAAAAGAAAATGAGCTATCGTATACCCTCTCTACCAGGCACTGTGAGTAAGCATGAGACACAAAGGCATACATTTTAATAAAATATCATCCCACTCATCAAGGAATACACAGCCAAATAGGGACCAAAGTCACCAAAAGAGCATTTCAGCATAGCAAGGTCATTGTTCGGAAAGGGATCAACCAGGATGCTTTGAATGTGAAACAAACGGTGGTCAGAAAGTGCCTTCCTGGAGGAGATGAGGCTTGAGCCAAAGCCGGAAGGATGAGTAGAGCTTCGACAAATGGCATTGGTGAATGAAGGCCATTCCCTAAATAAGCAAAATTTCCCGCAGGAAGGTTCTAGACATTTTTGCTGCCAGCACCAAGTTAAGAACACCTATTTCTTTAGACTCCATAATAAATAAATAAATAAATAAATGAAGTAGTACTTTTAAAAAATTCAAGTTGATATATGGAAATGTTATCTTACTTTGAGTTTTAATAGGCAAGTACAAAACTCTTTAGTGATGACATTGCCTTAAGAGAGTCTGAAGAAAAACTAAGGCTGCAATCACAAGGCGAGCAGATTATAACCCCGTGGAGCCTGGGAGCTGAGGAACGAGAGATCTGAGAATGTTCTTTCTAAATCCAACATCTTACGCAAGGCTCATGGCTTAAAGTTATCTCGTGAAGATTAGCAAAGTGGATCCAGTAATGAGCTTTCCCTACAAAATGAAGGATTTAATAGCAAGCTAAATTTCAAAAAAAGCATATTTTATACACCAGAACTTTTAAAAAGTTTATTTCAGGTTGAAGAGTTCTATTTCTACAGTATTGTAATTTAACCCTGCTATTTGAAGAACTAGATTTCAACAAATCCATATTCAGTAACACCATGCTGTTTTGTAACTATGGTAGTGATAAATGTCACTTTACAAATAGAGGATTTGAATATTATTTGTTGAACTGATTATCATGTTCATCTTCCTGGAATTCTTTTACTATATTGTAGGCATTAAAAAAAATACTTTATCAATACAATCAATTCTAAGTTTAACTAGATTAATATCACTAGATTAATATTTATTGATTATTAAACTATTTTAATGCTCCTTGTAAAAGTTCTTAGTTTCATGTTTGATGTTACAAAATAACAAAAGGATATTACAAAAGTTGCTAACCAATATGGAAATTTAGTATATGATAAAGACTTCATGTCAAAGCAGTAGAGAAAAGATTAATTCTTTTCTAAAAATGGTATTGGGATAATTTTTTAGCAGCATAGAAAAAGATAAAATAAAAGCCCCTACCAATATTAGAAGCATGGATGAATGCTCTATAAGCTAGGACTAGGAAAAGCTTTTCTTAAACAGGACTCAAAATCTAGAAAAACAAAATGAGAAAAGATCAATAAATTTGACCATGTAAAAAAAAATCATATGGTAAAAATACCAGAGTAAATAAAAAGACAAGTGAAAAACTGGGAAAATATTTACAATTTATATTAGGCCAATGGGTTAATATTCCTAATACATAAAGAGCCAGAGAGGACATTCTAAGGGAAGAATGAGCACAGAGAGTTGATAGAAAAACTAATGCAAATGGCCCTTAAATATAAAGATGTTCAACCTTAATCAAAATAAGAGAAACACTAATTTAAAATACTTTGAAATATTATTCATCACCTAGTAAGGTGGGTGCTGTTGACCACTTACCTGGGTTAACATGAGCTGAAGAAACATTGCTAATAGGAATGAAAATGTTGATGACATGAAATATGCATAGGAATGAAAAATGACACAACATTCCACTGTCGAGGGGGATCGAACAACATAATGTAATGGCATCAACATTTAATTTGGGGGTTTGACCTCAACAGTGGGATAAAATTAGCTCTCTATGAAATGCTGCTGTGTTCTCACCTAACAAAGCAGAACAGCTAATCTGAAGGCATCAAACTGTTCCAAGTATCTTAATTCCAAAAAGGCAAAAGCAAAGCAAAAGAGATAAACCTAACTGAGTGATTGCTTAACAACCCAGAAAGTATTTACTTCAAGAGATTTTAAAACACAGTAATGTGACAAGTGACATATGTCCTCAGGATAAAAGCAAAATTAAGAAATTTTAAGTTATTTTGAGAAATACCAGTTGCAATAGTATTGCTCTGTTAATCTGAAACTATTATATTAATGTATATCCACAAATGCACATAGACTCATACATACATGGTAGAATTAAGGAAATAAGGAATGATATTAATCAAGATTTTATTTTAAAATACATATATGTATTAAAGAAGTTAAAACCTTATATTTCTAAATTTAAATAAAAATATTAGTATGAGCGTGTTTTTTTCTCTGAAACAAGCAAAAACAAAAACATATCCCTTGCGATATTCATTGAAAAAGCCCAGAAATAATTACCCAGACCAAAAATAGTGAGCCCCCA
>NW_012141080.1:3403337-3412745 GCF_000956105.1 Propithecus coquereli
AAAAATAGAAAAAAAGTAATGGAGAGGTTTATAATGGATGGATCAAGTCGATATCACTCGAACTCATTTGTTACATTTAAAATCATAAAAGAAAGGCAGCCAGATGTTAATTGTCCCTTGTTGTGATACAATAGGAGGTGCTGTGCTGCTGCCCATGGGATGTTCTTGTCAAAACATTGACCCTAAATCTTGTCAAGCCTTAGATTTAGATCTACAGTTCATATAACAGAGGAGAAGAAAACATGCTAAACCAAACCAAGAGATTGCAATCACTCAAACTCAGCATGTGAAAATTTCTTCAGGACCAATAGTCTTGATTCCTTAACAAATAAATTACAGGAAAAAAAATAAGTATTGAGTACCTATAGATTAACACAGACTTGAAGACATATCAACCAAATGCAATGAATTATATCATTTGAATTTTGATTTGATCTATATGCATATATTTATGCATACATATATGATAGCTGTATATACAGTTAGAGTCCAAGGAGACTACTTCGTACTAGACATTAGAGATGTTTCAGGGAAGAAGACAGTCCCTGGCCCCAAGAAGAGTTTGAGAATGGGGCCATTGCTATCAACTGGGTTAATCTTCCATTCCATCCTCCACCACAGCCTTTATAGATACCTTCTAGATCTGTGCTGCCTGTTATGTTATCCATTAGCCACACATAGCTATGAAGCTCATGCACTATAGCTAGTGTGACTGAGAAAACATACTTTAATTTTAATTTTACTTTAATTAATTTAAATTCAAAGACCAATACTCATTTATGTTATTGAAAATATTTTAAGTATAATTGGAACAACTTGAGTACATGAATCTATTTTTCAACTGTGAAATTTATGGAACTTTAATAGAAATCAAGTAATTCCAATGAAAATTTAGTGCCCAAATTAAGATGTGCTATAATTATGAAATAGACACTAGATTTTGAAGACTGAGAAATAAATTACGTAAAATAGCTCATTTAGTATTTTTGTATTGATTATATGTTTAAATTTTAATTTGTATATACCAGCTAAATAAGTGGTATTATTAAATTAATTCACTTTTTCACTGTATTAATGTTGCTATCATAAATGTTAAAGTTGTAAATGTATGTTTGGACTATTTTTCTTTTTTTCCGGTATTTATTGAGTGTTTGTTAATATATGCTAGGCTCTGTTTAAAGATGGAGAGCACACAGTTCCTGCCCTTAAGGAGCTTAAAGTGTAGTGAGTGAGAGAGACATTTAAATAAACAATTACCACGCACTCTGATGAATGCTAGAGCAGCACTGTCCAACAGAGATATAATGCAACACACACCATAGTTTTAAAATTTGAGTTACTGTTAATATATGAGATTCGAATGGTACAGTATCTTCTCTGCAAAGATGCTGCTGATCTCCTGGACCACGCTGCTATCACTTTGCCAGCACCCTTTGACTCGGCTAGAAGTCCTGGGTGTACATACCACCCCTGCCGCCCTATTCATGCTGAGTTGTCTCTGGACAGGTTCAAAATAATGGGTGAAAAGCCCTTTTCTTACGATTTTGATAGATGGGCGGGTTTGAGAACCATTGCAAACCTTCTAACTCGACTCCTTTGGACAACACACTGAAAAATTCTAACGCTCGTAACACCCCACAGAGAAAGAAGAGTTGACGAGAGACTCTCGCAGGCCCCACCCAGTGATCACCCCATGTGTCGCTGCCTTCTGCTCAGTCCTTTCACAGCTGAAAGTCAGAACTGGCAGCCTCTCAAAGCAGCTCTCGGAATGGGTTCCATCCAACTCAGCTGAGAACCAGGAAACGGGAGGTGGGGGCTGTTACGAAGCAAGGAAGGAACAGCGGCACTTGGACGAACCACGGCGATGGAAGAACTTTTGAAGATTAATGCAATCCCCTGTGAAGAAGAGCCCGTACAATTAGTCATGTTAAATTGCCAAGGTACATTCTCAGCGTGAGCCACAGCTGCTCCATCTCAGCACCAGGGAATGTTATTTTTACTCTTACAGTTACAGCAAGACTCTAATTACTGAAACTGCCGATGTCACCTTAATTACACTTTTATTTAATGTGCACATTGGGCACTGCTGTATGATGTGGAATTTTTTTAAGTAAAAGATGGCAGAGAAGTGGGGGAAAACTTAGCTCCCGACATGGTCAGCTCCTTTCTGGGTAGGAGGAGCATACATTTAAGAGAAGTTGGCGAAAGACCCCACTGCACAGGGAATGTTTCTGGGATTAAAATTTGTCATTTGTTGTTTAAAAGGTAAGCAAATAGCACATTTTAAAAACATAAGTTCATGCTTTTCCAGGCAGTCATTATTGGAAATAATAATCATTCATACTCGTATTTCTCAGTAGATAGAAACCTATCAGAAACACAACCAGATTTTGGGGAATGTTCTTACGTGTTCTTCTAACAATTTGCACATTTCTTGAATGCCCACTGTATGACTGAGCCAGGCCAACTCCAGGAGCTTGCAATTTTATTGTGGCAATAAGTGACATATACGTACATAAACCGCACATCCACAGCTGGGCACTAAAGTCGCTGAAATGGTGTGAGTGACTAGTGGGATTCTAGCCAGATGTGATTCATCAAAACAAGATTTCTTACTGTGATGCAAATCACAAAAAGTTCAGTATGGAAACCACCTTAGAAAGTGTCTCTTTGGTCTCCTTCATTCTACCAGCAATTAGAGTGAAGAATACAGAGATCAGTGCACAAATTGCATGGTAAATAAGCGACGGAGCTTACATTGTAACCCAGGGGCTCTGAGCGTCAGTGCTGTGCAGGGCAAATCTTGAGCAGCCTTCAGGAGGAGAAAATGGAGAGAAACGTGTGCGTGTTTGTGTGTGACAGAGACGGCAAATACAGCACAGCCGTGGGCCAATACTATCCCCAACACGCCCAAAGACAGAGGCAAGCGTACGTGTCATGATTTGTTATGGAAATCGAGGAGAACAACACAGAGGATGGGAGAAAACTTACAAAATCAGGATGATGAGAGAAGTGTGCTGTGAACAACTTCTGAAGAACTACCTTCCTGAATTTCAAGAGACAATCAGAAGCCATTTGAAGATTACTAAAAAAAAAAGAAAGTGCTTCACATGATCAAAACTCATTTTGTTGATAAATCTGGCTTCTGAAAATAGGACAGATTACAGGGGGGAAAAGCTGGGGCGGCAAGAAAGGCAGAAATAGGGCTGTCGCTGTGAGCTAGATGTATGATTGGGAAACAGAAATCATATAAGGATTTTCATGGAAAAATAAATAAGCAAGTCTGGAGATTTGAATCGCTATCCGAAGACGAAGAAATATTTTTAAAAATCTAGGCACGCAAGTTTGTAAGTCCAGTAATATGTTGGCAGTGGAAATTTGAATTTTGGAAGAAGAAAATAAACTCTATTTTTAATAAACTTTATTTCAGATGGCTGTAGGTCTCCCAGGTGGAGATATAACATAAAGAAGGAGAACAAAAATGCAGTTACAACATGAATGGTCGGGCCCAGACACAGAAACGTGAGAGGGAGATTGTCACATTTTGAATATAAAAGTGATCTTCAAATACCTAGTAAAAATACAGACTGTAAAAAGCTTAACTTAGCCAAATAGGCAAAAAGTTATTTTGGTACAAATTTATTTTACACCGGTAGCTTTTAAAAATGGGAAAATAATGAAAGCCTTTCCTACACTAATCTGGTGCTAAGGAATCATCCTGAAGATTATCAGAAATCTCCTGTAGCTCCATGAGGTTAATGTTACTCGTTATGGGACATAAAGCTGCTTTAGCGTCAGGCTTATTGCAGAAGGCAGCTTGAAGAGACATATTTGCCCTGCTTAAGCCTTTAAAAACTTATAAAAATAGCATGTGCATCTCATCTGGCTCTACTGAAATAACATCCCTGAAAAGAACAAGCATTTCAACAAGCCCACAAAACAAATGCCTCCCCAGAGATCAGGCCACTCTTTGTAGAGAAGACTTTTTGTCAAAGCTCTTGGGGAGTTTTATGGAGAACCAGATGGGGCAAATTTTTCCTTTTATTGCCTTCACCTCTAATTGATGGGTATCCGGAGAGAGCCTGACTCATAAAGTACACGAAGCCATCTTCATCTGCGCTCCTCTAAGTTCTTTTCAAGAGGTTTATTTTCAGGAAGTCTACTCCATTGACAAGAGTGGCACCAATGCAATTAAAATGAACAAATCGCTTTGCAAATCACCACCTCTAATTTTTACAATGAGCCTCCTCTTAAAATCCATGAAGGGTTTTATGGCCATCTACTTTCCTCTATGGAATTCAAAGTGCTAAACATTCATGAAAGTTTAGATCAAATGGAGATAAATCTAACCTTCAGGATCAATGCACGAAACTACTCTTAAGATCTAATCTTTGTCCCCACATCCTACCTTTGGGGTTAAACAATGTCTACTTCAATCTATCTCCTCTCTATTACTGGACAGAGTTGCCTGATTTGGGCAACTTCATCCCTGTTGTTCAAGTCAACCCTTAAAGGAGGTATAAATAATTACCAAGGAAACTCACAAGGTACCATGGGAATACATACATATAACAAATACTGTCTGCACCCAGCTCACGGCCCATGGCACTCACCACTGCAATGCATGGCAAAGGTATCCTATTGATTCTGCCTGGGGAATTGCTCTCAGCTCCTGCATAGAAGACCAAATGAAAGTGCTGGTGAAAAAGGATGAAAAGGATTTGGAGGATAAATGTTTCATCTATATTGTCCCTGGGATGGATAATTCTGAGGTCTTTTACTGAATCTTAGTGGTTCCCAACAGGACTCAGCTTCTACAGCCTCATGGCAGGTCACTCCATAAACACAACCTTGATTGGCTTCCTGCCTTTCCCTGCCACACTTCCTCTTACACCTATCAATACTTCCTGGAATTACCTCCCAGATAAATTACTTGCATTTAAAGTCTACTTTGTGGTCAACTAAAATAGCTTATTACAACGTAAGTCCTTGGAAGTAAAGGCAGGGAACAAACAGATCAGGGAATACAGAGCCTGCCTCATCCCTGTTCACTCCTCTTGTAATGGAATTTTGAATAGGTAGAAAGCAATCTAACACCTTATAGGGGATTAGAACATGTGCTCTCCTGTGAACTTTCCCCCTGTCTCCAATGAAGATCCTTATGGACATAGCTGGGATGCTACACTTTGTATTTTCTCTACCGAGCCCCTCCTTTCGTCCAGCTGTCATCAGAAGTAGGCCATGAATGTGTCCAGCAGATAATCAAAGGTAGGCCATGAGTGTGTTCTCATACAAATCAAAGCCACATGTTTTGCATGATAGTGGGAAATATTAATTTCAGGTTTGATCTGCATATCATTCACATCTTCCCGGAACCTGCCTTGATCCACTTGCATAGAAACTCATCTACAAACGAGAGAATTGGAAATTAGAAAACTTACCTTAACTGCCATTTTATATTTGCATACATCAAGTGAAGTGTATGCAAAGTCTAGGTTGATACACTTCACAGGTCTTGAAGCAAACACTTTCACAATCTACAAACTTCACCAGAAGTTAACATGCAACTAGACATCTCTCTACGCCACAGTATTCCTTAGACAGGCAAGAGTTTTGAGCATTGTGTGTCATCACCTCGCGGAGACTACCAAGAAAACAAGACTGCCTTGTAGTTGCTCATCAACAGAATGGACAGTGGGCGATTTCAGTCCTAATGCCTGATTATGTCTGCGCTGGTCCCTCAACAACAGATTCGGGTCCTCCCAGCTACGACTTCTTCCTCTAACTCTTTCCCCTCTGGCTGAACTTCACAATCAAAGTAAAATTTATCTGCTTAATGTAATACCTCCTTCGCTCAATTCATTTATCAATGTTTGGCTGATTTCTTTCCAAGCAGCAGATATTTAGGCATAAATATTTTCTATTCCATATGTAATATGTAGCCCTGGGTAACTTTCATCAGGGATGGCATTAAGCTATGCGAAATGATGGACTGTTTTCCTTCACATTACCTTCTTGCAGGTAAACTGCTCTGTAGATTAGTAACTAGTTTTCCTTGATTTATTTTTGAAGGTTACTCCATATTCCTTTACACAGTACTTTTCTATGAATTATGCATGCTGCTAAAGTCCAACACCCAGCAAAGGCAAGAGACCATAATTTCTTCTCTTGTAATTTACATTATACCACCATAAATGACTTAAGCTTCTCAATTTTTCATTCAGAAGATACAGCTTGATGCTCAAATGGGAGGTTTTGGAGCCACCTGATAACACTGCAATTGAGTACCATTAATTTTATTTTGCGTTTGATATTTCCATATGTTTTAATTATAAACCTTATGCACATACTGAAATGTAAACATATGAAACCTACATTGACCCCAAATATAAAACATCTGAAATATGAGAATTCCCTATTTCTTTCCTACCTGAGGTAATAAGGTGCATTGAGAATCAAAAACAGAAGAGACGGGGATGGGAAAAAGAGATAAAAAGAAACTACATGCTAGAAATGTCAACTTTAATCACCCCAAGTTGCCTTGGTTTGTTTCTCGAGCTTCCCTAAGTATCATTTTGTTTAATTTTTTTTCTTTCTATTGCCTCGATAAACTGTGTGTTAGCCTATACCTCTTATTCTCCATGTTCCTCTCCTGTCCATAGAATTTTCTCCTTTAGTTTTTAAAATCATTACCTAAAAGAACAGGAGGACTTTGGGGATCTACAAACCTGTAGATCTCAAGATGTGATCGTCTCACCAGCAGAATTAGCATCACCCAGTCCCCATCCCAGGTTTACTGAATCAGAAAGTCTGGGGTTAAGTCCCAGCAGTCTATTGTAATCTGTCCTCCTGGGGATGCTTCCCAAACCTCATTGCCAGAGGTACCTGCCATGCCTGACCTCACACCCTCTCTGCTCCTCCTTGACAGCAGGAACTGTTTGCCTGATAACCACTTCCTCCAGGTGTCATCTGGCAACATCTGGCCTCAGTGACACCTTTAAACATCAGCTTCTTCCTCATAGTCCCACAACCTAATACGTGGGCATAAGGGAGGTTAATGCCCCTCTGGGTAGCCTTTGACCAGTGGGAATGTGAGCCTACAGACAAACGTTCCTGCCACCACCACTTGGATGGAAATTATGAGACACATTCTAAATATCTCCCCATAAAGTGATGGCCAACTCAGAAGCAGACATTTTTCTGGTCTACCCTCCTTCCCTGTCTCACACCCCTTTGTCTGTTACTCTTCTTCCCCGAGATGACTTCCCCGAATAAATTGCTGCATATAAGCAGAGTGGAAGAAATTTAGCTTAAGGGGTGGGGGGAACTATTTAATTTAAGGATGAAACAGCTGAATATTATTCATACTACTGTTTAGGTGGTCCCACTGGAAAGAACTGGGCAAGTCCTCTGGAAAGATGGAAGGGAATTCAATGGTTTCCATCTGAAATTGCAGGGGTTTGGGTTGGGTGTATTTTTGCTGGTTTTTCATTTCCCTTAAAGAGTGAGGTTTAAAGTGAGTGCTGTATTCTTCCATAAGGCAAATAGAGGTGATGTAGGTCCAAGCACATTCAGTCTTCAGTAATTGCTAAAAACGCTTTTGCGTCTATCTATAAAAAGAGGTTTTCACAATTCAGTAGGGAGTAGAAGGTTTGGTAATGGTATGGTATAATTTGTAACTCATTAGCTCCATGAAGCATTAACTTCCATACAAATATTTTTTGTTATGTGTTTTTGTGTATGCATGTTAGGAGACAGTCCAGCCTCCCTACCCTCCAAAAGAAAGTGAATTTCAGTAAAAATTAAGCTTAACTAGGAAGAGAAAAAAACTGATGCAAATCGTGCTATTTACTTAATGCATCACAAAAATGACTTCACCTAAGTGTGTTTTGTGCCTTATTTTCTAACATCTGTAGTATGATTATAGTAATAAGCTTCTTAGAGAAGGAAATCTTTTTCTTTTCTGAAATTATGTTGCCCTCAATCATGAATATTGCTACAAAATTCATATTTACATTCTGTTTTATAAAGTTATTTTTTTAAAATACTTTTTCAAACCACACATCATGCAAATGTTTTGAAATCGTCACAATGAAAAGCATTATGTTCAAATCTATGAGGTAGTTCCACTAAGGTAACATTCCATTACATATTTTGCTTTATCGTTTTTTCTTTTTCAAACATACACGCATACATTTAAAAAATATACACAGTATCTCTGAAAGAATTATGTTTAAATGACATATTTGGTTTAATAATATATTTAAGTGAAATAGTTGTATAAGATGCATTTTTTGGTCATTTCACTTACATGAAGACAAAGATGAGATTTTAACTTTACGGGCAAAGAATAATTTTAGCTTAGAAAGTTCTACATAAATTACACATTTCCAGTAAGTCCACATTTTCTCCATTTTTTTCAGTGTTTTTCATGGAAAATATTCTACTTTTTATAATACATTCCTTAAATTATTACAATTAGAGGGTTTGAATTGCAATTATAAAGTTGTAGGAAAATATGATTGATCATTTGAGAGTTTAATTAAGTCTTGTTTTTTAAATTGTGTTTTTTTCTTAGAGGACTTCATAATTCATTTTTAATTGAAGGAATATTCTTCGGAGGCATCACCCAAAGATTATAAAATGTTCTTTCTCTAGTTTATAGCCATTAAGGACGTATTTGGAATTTTGACTGAGTCTCTCTAAACAGAGAAGTTGTGAATCACTACTGACCCTTAGGAAATAAATAAGGCTGGTTGTAGAAAGCTTTATGAATATGGGGTTTAAAAATCACTTTCTTGTTTTCCAGGATACAGAAATACCTTTCAAGTCCAAATGGAGATGTCAGCATGACTCATGTAATTTTTATAGATGTCAATTTGATGTAGAAGCCAAGTTGACATAGACATCAATTATGCACACATACACACATACTTGTGTGAGTACATACCCCTTATTACCCGTGAAAAACTATTTATGAAAGCTTACTTTCATAACAAGACAAAGTCAAGTTCCTTTGTCACCCTAGTGTTATAAAGTGAATCCTGTCATTTTAGCAAACTTTATAGTATTTTTATAACATTGTCGTTGAAGATACAGGCTTTGGTGCAACTATACAATGGATACTATCCAGCTATTGAAAAGGCAGGGGCCAGGCGTGGTAGCTCACGCCTGTAATCCTAGCACTCTGAGAGGCTGAGGTGGGCGGATGGTCTAAGCTCTGGAGTTTGAGACCAGCCTGAGCAAGAGCGAGACCCTGTCTCTACTAAAAATAGAAAAAAATAGAAAGAAATTAGCTGGACAACTAAAAATATATATAAAAAAAATTATCTGGGCATGGTGGTGTGCACCTGTAGTCCCAGCTACTTGGGAGGCTGAGGCAGAAGGATCGCTTGAGCCCAGGAGTTT
>NW_012141080.1:3412795-3421215 GCF_000956105.1 Propithecus coquereli
TGTAGTCCCAGCTACTTGGGAGGCTGAGGCAGAAGGATCGCTTGAGCCCAGGAGTTTGAGGTTGCTGTGAGCTAGGCTGATGCCACGGCACTCTATCCTGAGCAACAGAGTGAGACTCTGTCTCAAAAAAAAAAAAGGCAGGGATGCTTGACTTGTGTGATATCATGGATGATTCTTAAATACATTTTGCTAAGTGAAAGAAACCAATCCCAAATGCATCTACACACTCTACCACTCACGTGACATTGTAGAAAAGGCAAACTACAGAAAAGGTAAACAGATCTAGATCTATGTGGTTCTCAAGAGTTGGTCGGGATTGGTCGGGGGAGTAGGGCTTGCTTAGAAAGTGGATGCACAAGGGAATTTTTAGAATGATGGAACCGTTCTGTATGATACTTCGATGGTGGATACATAATGCTATGCATTTGTACACCACAAAGAATGAACTTAACCGTTTTAATTTTTAACAGTTTTATTGAAGCATAATTGATATAGAAAGAACTGCACATATACAGGTGTACAGTTTGATGAGTTTGGATTTACGTAAACACCCATGATACTATTATCAACACAACCAAGGTAACAGACATACCCAGCAGCTCCCAAACATTCAAAAGTCAACCTGGATAACGGGGATCCCAGGATGGAATTCAGATGGTGACAGAGGAATGGAACGGCAGGTAGTAAGTGGAATTCCAAAACAGTCCCTGAGATTTTCTGCCCTGATCCCTGGCACTGTGACTATGACAAGATACCACAGCCATGACTATGTTATATTACCTGCCAAGTGGGAGTTTTCAAATATCATTAAGACTACTACTCAGTTGACTTTCAGCTAATCAAAAGAGAAATTTTTCAGGTGAATCTCATCTAATCCCATGCATGGTTTAAAGGCAGCATTTACTCCAGCTGGTAGCAGAAGTCAGATTCTAAACAGAAACAGGATTCTATAAGCTTTAACGTTTGAGGGGGAAACATGCAAGGATGGAGAGTAACTTCTAGGATCTGAGGGTAACGCCAGTCAACAGCCAGCAAGAAAGCAAAAGACTTTGCTCCTACAGCTGCAAGGAACCGGCACGTGGCAACAACCTGAGTGAGACTGGAAGCCGGTTCTTCCTCAGAGCCTGGAGGCTCAGCTCAGCACAGCCAATGCCTTGTGAGGTCCTCAACAAAGAGCCCAGTGGAGCCCCTTTGGACTTCCAGCCCACCAAACTGTAAGTGAATAAATCGATATTGTTTTTAGCCTAGGCTGTGGCAAATTAACACAACAATAGAAAACTAACACACTGCACTGGAAAGGTATGGCATATCCTCATTGGGGGTGGTAGGAAAAAATGATCTGACCTATGTAACTTTGGCAAACAGTGTTCTGACTGCATATTGAAGACAAAAGACAAAAGGAACTATGCATAAACATGGTACTCTAATTGTTAGTTTTGTTTCTCACAGGGCTATAGGCCAGCAATTGTGAAACTACATGCATAGTAGGATTAAGCAAGTAAGTATTAATAAATACAGTTGAACCTTGAACAACACGGATTTAAACTGCCTGAGTCCACTTATACTGGGATTTTTCTTCAACGAAAGACAGATGGAAAATATGGTATTCGTGGGATGCAAAACCCACATATACAAAAGGCTTTTTGTATTAATATATGTGGGTTCCATAGGGTGTACTTCAGGACTGAGTATGCATGGATTTTGGTATATGTGCTGGTCCTAGAACCAATCTTCTGCATATACTGAAGGATGACTATAATTCGTATATAATGGGAGCCAGGTTTCTTACTATCTCTGAAAGAAATTTCAAAAGAGCAAGAGAGGAAAGCTAGAATGCTGGATTAGAGTCATAGATATAAATATAAACTCATATATATTAATAGATATATGGACATGGAAATAAACATAGATGTGTACGTACACATGACTTAGTATACAGAGATTGATTTCCTAGCTCTGTTCACTGGGCAGGCTGGCATCAATGACACCTCAGTAGCAATGAACACACCTAGTACCCAAATCTTAGTTCCTAAACACGATTTTTCAGTCAAAGGGACCAGGGCTCTTTGGAGAAATGGCTGATTTTCAGCTGGGGAAATAAACATACACAATGAGCCTGGAATATCTTGTAATGCCAGCAAATAAGAAAGTGCCAAAACCAAAAGACACCCAGAACAACAATGAAAAGAAAAGAATGGGGGTATATTACGAAGAACAGGAGTCAGCCCAAAAGATCTCAGGATGGCCAAAGCTGGAACAACTTTAGCAGCAAAATAAAGATTGATATTATTGGATTATAATCCACATAAAGTAAATATCCATGAGCCCATACTGATAGGAATAAATAATTGAATAAATAAATGGGGAAGAAGGGACAAATCTTCCTTCCAGAAAAATTCCAGATAGATGTGTAAGGAATGAGGGAAAATGGAAAAGTCACCAATCCTTATTCGATTGCAGAAAGTGCTAGACTTGTCATTTAGATCAAGTAGCTAAATTAGTTTTGTTTAGTTTTGATTCCACATTTTTCATTCATACATAAAGAGTGAAGCAGGTGTTAATGTTAGCTCCATTTGGAAAATAATAATAATGATGTATAACTACATAAATAAAGTAGTTTTGGTAACAACTCCTCAAAAGTTAAATGATGCCATTTTATATCTGGGCCATCACATATTTTCAATGAAAAATTATTTGTTGCTACATTTCAATGTATATTCTATTTTTCCATAACTTGTAATTAAATTTAAGCTTTTTTTTTTTTACTATTTATTTTTATTTCTGCATACTATGGGGGTACAAATGTTTAGGTCACATATGTTGCCCTTTCTCCCCCCTCCCCCCCCAGTCAGAGCTTCAAGCGTGTCCATCCCCCAGATGGTGCGCATTGCACTTGTTATGTTTGTGTATACCCACCCCCTTCTCCCCACTCCCATCTGCCCGACGCCGGATAAATGTTATTCCTAATATGTGCATTTAGGTGTTGATCAGTGAAACCAATTTGCTGGTGAGTACATGTGGTGCTTGTTTTTCCATTCTTGGGATATTTCACTTGGTAGAATAGGTTCCAACTCCAACCAGGAAAATACAAGAGGTGCTATATCACCATTGTTTCTTATAGCTGAATAGTACTCCACGGTATACATATACCACATTTTATTAATCCACTCATGTATTGATGGGCACTTGGGTTGTTTCCACATCTTTGTAATTGTGAATTGTTTAAACTTTGGGATGTTTATTTAGATAGAAGGTAAGATATCAGTCATCATTGCAGATAGTTTTAAATTCATTAAAATTCTATTTTAAAGAAAACATTTATTTGATTTTATAGCAATCATACAAATAGAAATTTTGATGGAGCATGGCATTTTGGTAAAAGCCATGTTCTTAATAAATTAAGAAACCCGTAGATTAGAAATATACTTAAATTTGGCCATATAGTATATATCACTCATAACTAGCAACCTAGCAAGCCGCAACTTTAGAAGTTTTGAAAACTTTCAGGAATTCGCAATTATTGATGTAAAATTTTCAAAGAGAATAATCATGATGTTTACTTTCATAAAATAAAGGGAGGACCCCCAATTACTGACAGATAAGAGCTAAACTGTTGTATGAGATTTAGTTCTGTGCTCCTGTAATTGGGTCTTAGAATATCCCAAATCCCTATTTGTAACTGGATTAATTTTATATTCTGTGCTGTAGCTATATTGAGAAAGTTGACAATTTGGTGAACTATGTAAATTTAATGAAACATTCAAAATAATCATAAATAGAAACAATTTGTTAACAAGTCTTACTTGTAAACATACATGACCAAAAAAAAAAAAAATACTTTATATGAGGACAAAAAGCCAGTGTCTACGGAAACATTTGGGCTGAAATATTTATATGCTTCAGTGTGAAACAAAGAGACTTGAGAATATTTTCCATTTAGTAGTACTCTGATTTTATCTGGTGACTAGGCACTTACCGTTTCTTTCCTCAGGTTTAAAAAAATGGTTTATAGAAAAGAGTCACTTCAATATGCAAATACTTTCACATTGATTAACCATTAAATGCAACTTGGAAGCAGAATGCAGGTACTTTTATTTAAAAATTAATAATATTTAGAACCAAAAATTCAGAAAATGCCAGATACACATTATTAAAGATGGAGTTAAGAAATGGACAAAAATATATGAATACAAATCAAGAAACATGATCCTACTTAACCTTTTTTTAATGTTCAGATAATCAACATAAAGAATTTTTTATTTAATGTACATGAATTAATGTATTATTTTTAGTTTTATAGAAATTTTTTTATTTAAAAAATTATTTTACAATAAAACTATACTATAGATCCACCAATATCATGGCCCTTATTTGTCAGTTAATAGATATATATATATTAAAAATGAGATAAGTTTAACTATTTTAAATTTTTATTTTACTCCCCAAAATGTCATCCAAAAAATCTGGATGATAAAGTATAAGAAGAATAAGAACTCCACCAGGTAAACATGAGACAGACAATATGTTATTTGTGTGACTTGCTCACAGTGACACAGCTAGGGCACAGAGTATCAGGGACTTGAGCCAGACCTTTGGAGAAGCACTGAGTGAGAATTTACAATCTCAAGAGCAGCTCACCATGTGCGAGAAGCATAGACATTGTTCTCAATATGCCTCATCTAGCTAGAATATGGAAAGAGGAGAAGAAAAAAAAACAAATACAATACAGAAATTTGTAAGAGGTCCAAAATATCGAATTTTAAGTTAAGAAACTCAGAGCAATGATATACAAAATAACATAGTGCCGATTGAAAAAGGCTTAGAGGAATGTTACCATCAGAAAGAATTCTGAACCACATTTCGGAAAAGGAGGAGACAGGCGTCCCCTCCAGAGATCTGGGCTGGAGCAGGGTGGCTTGGTGGGTACCTGTGCAGATACATAAATCGGAACCAGCACAACATCTGCAGGAACCTGAGATAGCCAGAAGGTCAGGGGCTAGTGAGAGTGGAGCTTGAGATTGTGAAGTAGAATGATAGATTTTAAAGGTTACGTTGGAAATGCTAGATAAAATGAAAGGATTACAACCTCTTAAACAGCAAAAAGAAAGATGTAGTGCAACTTTCTCTACTTAAACAATGTGCTATATACATTATATTTGGCAGAAATTTATTCATCAATGCAATCAACAAACATTTACTGGATATGAACAGTGTAACAGGAACTGTTCTATGCAATGAGGAGAGAACAATAAACAAGACAAAGTCCCTGTCCTCATGGAGGACTAATAGAGAAAACAAACAATAACTTATTTAAATCTTAGACAATAATGCAATATGGAAGTGCAATGAAGAAAAATGAAGGGGTGGAGATTAGAGCAACAGAATACAACTTTAGATAAGGTGGCCAGGAAATAAAGCTAGCACTTACATAGTTCATTTTTTATATATGAAAACATCTAATCCTCACAACAATTGTGTAAGGTAGGTGTGTGAGTTTAGCAACTTGCCCAAAGGCACACAATTAGCAAGTGGTGTCATTATTTCAAATTCAGACTGTGTGGCTCACGTCCAAGTTTCTAATCATCGTGTTCATACTATTCCATGACCTTGAGCAAGTGACTTTGAGCTAAGACCTGAATTAAGTGAGTCAGCCACATGACTATCTGAAAGATGTCCACTCCAGAGGGGATGACAGGTCCAAAAGCCCTGATCAAAGGTATGCTTGGCATGTCCAAGAAACAACAAAATTGTCCAAGGTGCCTGAAACTGAATTAGCCAAGTAGGAAATTGTAAGGAAAATGCAGTCATATTAAGACCTGGTGGTCCATTGACACAAGAATAGATGATAGAGGTCTGTCTATGTGTGGAAGCAGAAAGACCAATTAGCATCACACCATCCAGGTGCCAGGTGGGTGATGCTGGCTTGGTTAAGGTATTGAAAGTCGTGATGGTCTTTTTGACGTATCGGCATTAAATATTGGATATGAATGAGTATGGGAGAAAGACAGATGTGTTCTGTTTGTCAACAATATCACATTTTAATTCTTCTCCCATTGGTGTTGTCAGAGAACAGTGGAGTAGTCACTTGGGTAAGTTTTACTGGATTTTACTGGGTTAATATTGTGAGTAAAAGGGTAGAAAGCACGCCACGATCAGCAGTAATTATGGAATAAATCTAATTATTTTTTTGTGAGTGCACATATGTATGTGTGTATATATATGTACATATAAAATACACTATATGTATATAATACCTATATATTACACACATATACACACAGATCAAGAAGTATATGTATTATTAATTGAACTCAAACTATACAAGAATATTTTCATTTTATACTTGTATACCAAATATGAAAAGGTTATCTCTGGCTGGGTTTGGGGTTCATTTCATTCAATCAATAAATATTTCTTAAGTGCCTTTAGGGTCCAGACATGAAATGCTAAGAGAAAACAGCAGTGGATATGATGGCTTTGACTGTTTTATTTTCCAAGTTTCCTATAATGAGTTGAATTACTTTTTAAACACATGAAATTGTTTTTAAGGACCATGTAATTTCACAGTGATTTCAAAAGAATATTTGTTCTCTCTCAAGGTGGGAGTGCAAAAAGGTAACACCAAAATAATAATGACAAGCACTTGGCTCCATCCAAACTAAAACTAAGTCATCCTGAATCTGCTTCCATTATACCAGGTATGATTTTGCTCTGGTCTAAGTGCTTAACCAGTGACATTCAAACTTCCTTGCCCATTGAGTCCTGCTGGTATTTGGGCAAGGTCTCTTGATTACATCTTCTTTTACGATGGCCTTCAGAGGGCTGTGGACAGATTTCCTCTGGGTGCAAGTCTTCCTGGAAGTGTTCTCCCGCAGGATTTGCCTTTACGGGAGCTGCTTCGTGTGTGCTAGAGAGAGAGCATGTGTTTGGCTCAATTACCCACGCTGCTACCTTCTGTTTCCTGGCTGGAAGAGCAATGACAAAATACGTGTTGTGTCTTGGCTCTTTCGTCACGAATCCCCTCTGTGTTCTCAATTTCTGTCTATAGAAGAGAAAAATAAGAGCCACCCTGCTCCTTTTCCTAAATAAAATACATTAGCCATTATTAGGTGGGTTTAGAAATGCAAACATACCATTGTGATATGAAAGAGTGTTATAAACTGTGTGGGAAGCGACTATGAGGACATCTCCTCAAAGGCATTTTCCTTTGGGGCCATTGCTTCCCTATCTTACAAAAAGAAGGATAATACCTGGACCGATTTCACATACTATTACAAAGAGCATCTAAAACGTTATTTTAAGCTACTGGAAAAAATCATCCTCCAAAAAATGTCAGCTTGGCGCTTATCGATAGTAATTTGAAATACGCAGGATGTCAGGGTGAACTATGTACTTCCGTCCCTACAGATAAAATATACTATACGAGTTCAAAAGCGTTTATTCAAATGTCTCTCCTGAGAGGTTAACAGGGCTGCTGCTGCTAGAACACTCTGCGCACTAGATGCGGAAAACCCAAGGAGCCTGTGGCTCTGCTGGAAGATTAAGGACTCTCAGCTCCCTGTGCCACTGCTGGTCCCCAGAGTCCCCATCAATCTCCCCAGCAGGCTGTGGGACATTGCTTTCTTGTTGCAGTTTTATAAACAGGAGGAAGTGAGCTATTGTTGCTACATACACTTGTGCCTGACTACAAAAAGATAAATCCTTTAACTCTCCAGCGTCGGAGAATAGCAATCTGGCTAAATACTAAGAAATAAGAAAATTAGATCATGAGACACCCACAGAAATGAGTTCACAGACCAAGGAGCACCAGCGTATGCCTCAAGTTCCAAACATTGACTCTGCATGGTGACATCACCACACATCAAAGGGACACTGGGAGGACTGGCACAAAGATTGTTTATTGACATGCATTATTTATTGTTGAAGGTACATTGTCGATTCCATTTATGTTTCATTTCTGTTGTTCTCCTTTTGTGTATATGGCTCATGTCAGAATTAATCATTCTTCTCCCCGTGGTCTCACGGCAGGTTGTTTGTGCCTCACTCTGTCTTGTGTTGTCACCAGGGTATATCAGCTATTTTCAATTCGTTCTCTCCACTAACTGCAGTCCGCACCAACTGGACAAGAGCCCTCATGAGAAACACCCCCACGGGTAGACCCAGGGTGGTGCACTGCACAGAATTTAAAAGCTCACTGCTAGCTATCTAACTATAATTTTGCACCTTGGCACAACAAAGTTACTATAATCAACAATAAGTTATGTTATACTTTAAAATAACTGAAAGTAAAATTAGAATGTTCCTAACACAAAGAAATGTTAAATGCCTGAGGTGATGGTATCCCAATTACCTTGATGTGATTAATTCACATTGGATGCCTATATCAAAATATCACATGTACCCTATGAAGATACAATACA
>NW_012141080.1:3421720-3422861 GCF_000956105.1 Propithecus coquereli
TTACCAGTGCGAGCAACGCCACAAAAACCACAGAATGAGTGGCTTCCATAGTTAACATGCCATGGCCAGACCCGTCTGTGTTTAGCTGCTATGGTCTCTGGTGGGGACATTGCATCCAGAGCCCAAGTCATGCATTCGCCCCATGCTAGAAGAAAAAACTCTAACTCCTTGTTGTTCTCTTCATGGTTCTTACTTAAAAGAAGCCCGCCCCAGGGTTTGGTAAATGCCACTCAGGATGTCACTATCTTTGGAGTCTCTGAAAACATGCAGAAGGAGAAGACAAGAGGGAAAACAAAGACTTGTGTCTATAAATAGAAATACGCTTGGCAAGGAACACGAAATAGTGTGTTTGTTAAGTGTGAGAGAGGGAGCTGTCCCCGGGTGGCCCCGTGCTCTGTCCGCTCAGCTTGGGCTTTCCACATGTCCTGTCCCAGCCAGCCAGGGAGCTGCAGGGCACACCCTTGGCCACTAGACCCATGCAGTGCAAAGAAGCACCAGGACATCAGCACATTCAAGCCTGTGAGTGCACCCTTTAGAGGAAAATGACCTGGAAGAGTCGTGCCCAGCCCTGACATTGGCCATTCAGGGTCGTCTGCTTGAAAGCAGTCTGTGGAAGCTACACCACTCAGGGAGAAATAAGATCCATGGGGCTATGAGCATCCTGATGAAAAAAATTGAGATGTTTTCTCCAGGCTTCAAAAGAAAGCTGAGCTTACAAAGCATCCTGCAGCCCTGCCTGGCCAGTGCAGAGCACGTGAACAACGACTTCCTCTGAAGAGTAAAATGACCACAGGATGCCCTACAGTCCTGATGTCCTCTGTGCTCTCACGCCTTCCTTGGCACCTAAGGAAGGGACACTGCAGGATGCGCTCGGCCATCTCCACCCATCTCCACTCCAGGGCTCCTCAGAGTTCCTCCAGGCAGCGGGTCCGTCAGCATCTTCCAGTCTGTGACACTGCGGTTAGCACCTGCCCAGCCAGGCCCAGACCCCACCTGTCCCGAGGAAGACGAAACTCCATACACCTTTCCCTATTACCAGTGGATAATGTTTCTAAAAATAGCATCAGTTAGCCACAAGACTGGCAACTCCTGGAGCAACAGGTAACTGCCAGTTTCTGTTAGTGTCGCCAGGTGGAATTGA
>NW_012141080.1:3424886-3427182 GCF_000956105.1 Propithecus coquereli
ATAACCACTGATAGATAAACACGAGTTTTTCAGGGAAAAGGAAAATACTATAGGTCAGAAACTTAGATCAAAATGAAGAGCACAAAAGGATTAAATGAAGGACGATGTCAGTATTAGAAGTAATATTGATTAAAAAACGTAAAAGAATGGAACAAGATATACCACGCAGACACTAATCAAAAGAAATCTAAAGTGGTCATGTTAATATCAGACAAAGTAAACTTCAGGACAAAGAAAATAGCCAGGATTATAGAGAGATAAAAAGCTTAGTTCACTAAGAAGACAAAACAATCCTAAATGTGGATGATTGTGTTTCTCTGGAGAACCCTGACTAATACAACACAAATGACTAAGTGGAGTTTTTTTCCTAAGAATGCAAGGTTGTTTCAATATTAGAAAATCAATGGAATATACATTACTAACAATTTAATAAAGAAAAAAATTATTATACCAATTGGGGCAGAAAAATCAACTGGCCATGTGTCAATGTTGAAAATTCATAATAAAAACTATCAGCTAATGTTAACGAACCCACAAGGGGGGGGTTCTCTCTGTTGTTCGCCACACAGAAAGCTAATTACTGAGACAAGGAGGGTTGTCAAGGAAGAAAGGATTTATTGCCGAGGACGCATCAATCCGGAGGTGGGAGGAATGGACTGCCTCAAATCCACCTCCCCAACCAACTGGGTCAGGGTTTTCTTCTGGAGGTGAGATGAATAATGCATGAAGGAAGTGAGCATCATTGCATGTTTGGGGCAGAGTGCAGGGCATGGTGAGTAAGTCCCTCCCAGGGTGGGGATTTTAGTAGTATAATGAGCTAGGGGTTAATATTGGTCATTCTTTCAGGCTTATGCACAGGCATGTTGTGGGGAATGGGCTGCTCAGCAGGTCCTTGGGTACAATCTGTGGTGGGGTGTCATTTATGTTGACTTCTCTGGACAAACAGGTGATGTAAGTCTTTGTAGTTATCTAGTGGCTGCAAGGAGGCTCTGCCATTTCTGGAAAAGTAACTCAAAAGCGAATGCATCGGTGCAACAGAAATTTACAAAGTTCTGGGCAGCAAACCTTCCTGGCCTGGGAACTTGAAACATGTGAGAACTATTTTAAAAAAAAAAAACTATTAAAAAAAAGTTTTCTTGCTTATGGAGCCAGTTACACTAACTTGGAAAAGAAGGGAACTTCCTCAAGCCCAGTGAAAAACATCTTTAAAAAAAACTTATAGCTAGCATCATATTTAATGGCAAAAGGCCCAATGTGTTCCCATTAACATCAGAAACAATGCAAGAAGTCTACTGTCTATTTCCATCACTTCTATTCAACATTGCACTGGAAGCTTTAACTGGTGTATTGGAGCATAAAAAATAAAAGACCTTCAGATTGGGAAGGAAGAGATAAAATTGGCCTCATTTATAGACAATACCATTGTCTATGCAGAGAATTCCAAGCAATCTACCAAAAAACTTCTAGATATAATTAATCAACTTAGCAAAGTTTAATGCTACAAGTGCATTATACACTCGGGAATCAATTGCATGTCTATATTCTAGCAATGAACACTTTATAAAAATACCAAGTAGAATGAAATAGGCATAAAACTAATAAAACACGTACAGGATCTATATATTGAAAACTATAAAACAATGATGAACTAAATCAACAAAGACTTTAATAAACAGAAAGGCATACTGTGCTTATGGAAAAGAAGACCTAACTGAGAAAAAAATGTCAATTATTCCTATATATTTCATGCAATTTCAATCAAAATTGAAACAGGTGTTTCATACAGAAACAGGCAAGCTGATTATAAAATTTTTATGAAAAGGCAAAGAGATGAAAATAACCCAAAAACTTTTTAGAAAGAAGAATCAAGTTAGATAACTCATATTCCTCAATTTTTAAGGTTTATTGTGATGCTTCAGTAATCTTGAGAGTGTAGTCTTGGTGAAAGTATAGACGCATAGATCCAGCAAACAGAATAAAGCGTTCAGAAATAGACCCACACAAATACATGTGGCTATTTTAGATGCACTAGACACTAAGGTGCCTAGGCTATTCAATTAGATGCACTAGGCACTAAGGTGCACTAGGCAATTCAATGAGAAAATGACAATGGACTCTTCAACAAATGGTATTAGACCCTGCAGATGTAGAAACTTATAAAATGGAATTATAATAACCAAAATTGATTAATTTGTAGATTTGTTTTTAATGATAGTTTGTATGCAGCCAAATAAAATAATGTTAAAAAAATGTGTGTGTGTGTGTTTAGAAGAAAGCAATAGAGGTTTTATTTTCC
>NW_012141080.1:3427232-3429346 GCF_000956105.1 Propithecus coquereli
GTAGGGGCAGTCAGCCACTAATCTGTGTCCTCTTGCTGTTTGGTATTGGACTTGAGCACAGCTGCAGAAAGTATGCAGCATAGTGAAAAAAACTCAATCTCCTTCTTTCTGTCCAGAAGACAAAAAAAAAAGGGGGGGATCTCAAGAAAATCATAAAGTATTGGGGTGGTTGTGTGGAGGAAAGAATGTATGAAATCTGTTGAACAAAGTTATTTATAAACTCCTGGGCTCAACCCTGAGCTACACTTTCATGGACCTGACCATATACAGAATAAATAGGTTACGAAAAATAAACTATAGGATAGACTAACATCCATGTCTCAGTTGGCTACTGGTGGTGAACAGGTAAGACAAACCCAAATACCACTGCAAGGGCTTTGAAAATGGCATTGTCACTGGGGCCAAATTCCATAGAAAGGTGGTCCAACCTTGTGGCCTGAGCAAAATTTGGTAGATTGCCTGCTAAAACAAAAATATCAGCATTATCTGTGGGATTGAAACAAGCGCCAGCATCAAATGACACATTGCAAATGTTGAAGATACAATCCAAAATTACTAAGCACGAAACTCTCAATCGGTGTGGGAAAGATAATTTTTTAAAAAATGCCAATATAACACAGATATTGAAATTTTCTAAAACAGACTTTAAAGCAGCTATTATAAAAATGCTTCAACAAGTAAAACACTCTTCTAATGAATAGAATCGGATACAAAGGAGAACTAAATTGAAAATTTTAAACCAAAAAATACAATAAACTGAAATTAAAAATTCACTGAATGGGCTCAAAAGGCAAATAAAAATGATAGAGAAAAATGTCCGTGGTCTTGATTATATTCAATAAAAATTGTCCAATTTGAACAACAGAAATAAACAAAGACTGACCAATAAACGATTAATAAAGTCACAGGAAACTGCTGAGCGATACCAACAGGTGTAACATTCCTAGAACAAGGGAAGAAAGAATGCAGAATGCAGCTCACATACACGTGCAAGCATACACACGAGGAAATATTAGCTGGAAACGTTACAAATTTGGCAGAAGATGTAAATCTACAGGTTCAAAAAGCTTATGCTCTCTAAACAAGAGAAGTCCATGACTATGCACATCTGCATCAAACTGCTGAAAACTCTAGAGACAAGGAAAATTCTTGAAGGCAGCAAGAGAAAAATGGGACATTACTTCTGGAGGGTTGCGGGGGAATGATTCAAGTGTCTGTGGATTACTCATGAAAAAAATCAAAGGAAGAGAGAAGGAAATGGAACACCTTTAAAGTGTTTAAAATGTTGTGGGATTTATTTTATTTGTTTTATGTTTTTTTAAAGAACAGTCATTTAGGAGTTCCTTACCCAGGGATGTATCATCGAGGAATGAAAGTACAATAAAAAAAAAAAAAATTCAACTCAAGGAAAAATAATTTGGTATTCTAAAAAAATTGTGAAAGAATGTTCTACTGACAAATTATTCCAAGAGGAAGCTTGGAACATCAGGAATGAAGATAGAGCAGAAATGATAATTATCTGGGTAAATATAATAAACTGCTCTTATCCTCCTGAAGTCTTAAAAATATTTTGGAGAGTTGAAACAAAAATTATAGCATTGTCCAGTGGAATTTCCAGTCTACACGGATGTCATATATAAAACAATTATATAATAAAGGAGAGAGAGTGAAGGGACTTAGAATGTGAAAGAATTCCTCCATTCCACTTGAAGTTGCAACATATTCATTCCAGGCAGCCTGTAAAAAGTTAAGTACTTTCATTGCAATCCTTAACATAACCACTGATAGATAAACACGAGTTTTTCAGGGAAAAGGAAAATACTATAGGTCAGAAACTTAGATCAAAATGAAGAGCACAAAAGGATTAAATGAAGGACGATGTCAGTATTAGAAGTAATATTGATTAAAAAACGTAAAAGAATGGAACAAGATATACCACGCAGACACTAATCAAAAGAAATCTAAAGTGGTCATGTTAATATCAGACAAAGTAAACTTCAGGACAAAGAAAATAGCCAGGATTATAGAGAGATAAAAAGCTTAGTTCACTAAGAAGACAAAACAATCCTAAATGTGGATGATTGTGTTTCTCTGGAGAACCCTGACTAATACAA
>NW_012141080.1:3440446-3443104 GCF_000956105.1 Propithecus coquereli
TTGAGAGGAATAGTTGGAATCATCTGTCACCTATGCTAAACTTTCCTTTTCCTTAAGGCCCATACTGATTTGCTTTCGTTTTCCCTGGGATGAGGGAAGAAATCTTACAGACTTCAGTTTCATTGATCTCCAGATGTTCATTTGACTATCGCTCTTTATACCTAGAAGAATGAAGAAGAGAAAAAGTTATGAAATTGTTAGGAAAAGAGCCCTATTGTAAGGAAAATTAAATTGTTTTTAAAATGTAGTTGGAAAGAAAGTCAACATAACTGAAAAAAAATTGAGATGTAGGTCTACATTTGATTCTCCATTTAGGCACAAAAATGCCATCAAGACCAAGATAGAGTCAGTGTCCTATAGAAAAATATCAGTAAAAACCCAGAGAGCTGGGGGAGAAAGCTCTCCATGATATATAATGACTTTTGCGTAGAACCGGATGAATTGGATTCTAGAAAGGTAAAGAGAAGAGTCTATGCCTGCCCAAGACTTGTCAATGGAAAACAAGAGAGAACTGAGCCAGAACTCTATTGTGCCAACAATAAAATAATATCATGCATGGCCTTAACAAAAGCCTACATACAGGCATACTTCAGAGATATTGCTAGTTTGGTCCTAGACCACTACAATAAAATGAATACAGCAATAAATGAATCACACAAACTTTTTGGTTTCCCAGTACATGCAAAAGTAATGTTTACGCTATACTATAGTCTAGTGTTCAATAGCATTATGTCCAAAAAATGCACATACTTTAATTGAAAAATATTGTATTACTAAAAAAGTTAATGATCATCTGAGCCCAGAAAATCATAACCTTTTTGCTGGTGGAGGGTCTTGCTTCAAATTTGACGGCCAATAACTGTGATGATTGTTGAAGGTTGGGGTGGCTGCGGCCATTTCTGGAAATAAGACAACAGTGAAATTAGCCACACTGATTGACTCTTCCTCTCGTGAAACATTTCTCTCTAGCATGTGATGCTGTTTGATAGCATTTTATCCACAGTAGAACTTCTTTCAAAATTGAACTCAGTCCTGTTAAACCCTGCTACTGCATTATCAACTAAGTTTATGTAATATTTTAAATCCTTTGTTGCCATTTCAAGGAAGTTCACAGAATCTTCACCAGGAGTAGATTCCATCTCAAGAAACCACTTTCTTTGCTCCTCCATGAGAAACAACTCCTCATCCATTCAAGTTTTATCATGAGATCGCAGCAATTCAGTCGCATCTCCAGGCTTCTAATTCCACTTGTCGTGCTATTCCCACCACATCTGCAGGTACTTCCTTCACTGAAGTCTCCTGAACCCCTCAAAGTCATCCATGAGGATTGAAATCAACTTCTCTTAAAATGTGGATATTATGGCCTCCTCCCATGGATAACAAATACTCTTAATGGCATTCGGAAAGGTGAATTATTTCCAAGAGGTTTTCAATTTTCCTAGCCTAGATCCATCAGAGGAATCACTATCTATGGTAGTTATAGCCTTTCAAAATTTATTCCTTAAACAATAAGACTTGAAAGCCAAAATTACTTATTGATCTATGGGCTGCAGAATAGATACTATGTTAGCAGGCATGAAAACAACATTAATCTCCGTGTGCATCTTCATCAGAGCTCTTGAGGGACCGGGTGCATTTTCAGTGAGAAATAATATTTTGAAAGTATTCTTTTTTTCTGAGTAGTAGGTCTCAACCGCAAGATGAAAATGTTCCATAAACAATGCTGTAAATAGATGAGCTGACATCCAGGCATTGTTGTTCCGCTTCTAGAGCATAGGCAGAGTAGATTCAGTATAATTCTTTAGTGTCCTAGGATTTTGGAAACGGTAAATGAGCATTGGGCTTCAATATAATGTCACTAGCTGCATTGGCCCCTAACAAGAGAGTCAGCCTATTCTTGGAAACTTTGAAGCCAAACATTAACTTCTCCTCTACAGAAAAGTCCTAGATGACATCTTCTTCCAACAGAAGGTTGTTTTGTCTACGTTGAAAATCTATTGTTTAGTGTAGCCACCTTCCTGAATGATGTTAGCTAGATCTTCTGGATAACTTGCTGCAGCTTCTCCATCAGCACTTACTGCTTCACCTTGTACTTTTATGTTATAAACCTGGCTTCTTTCTTTAAACCTCATGAACCAACCTCTGATAGCTTCAAACTTTTCTTCTGTGGCTTCCTCATCTCTCTCAGCCTTCATAGAATTGAAGAGAGTTTGGGCCTTTCTCTGAATTAGGCTTTGGCTTAAAGGAATGTCGTGGCTTGTTTGATCTTCTATCCAGACTATTGAAACTTTCTCCATTCAGCAATAGGCTATTTCACTTTCTCGTCATTTGTGTTGTTCCCTGGAGTTGCCCCTTTAATTTCCTTTAAGAGCTTTTCCTCTACATTCACAACTTGGCTGACTGTTTGGCACAAGAGTCCTAGCTTTTGTGCTATCTTGGCTTCTGACATGCCTCCGTTGCTAAGCTTAATCATTTCTAGCTTTTGATTTAAAGTGAGAGACATGTGGCTCTTCCTTTCACTTGAACACTTACAGGCCATTGTAGGATTATTAATTGGCCTAATTTCAATATTGCTGTATCTTAAGGCACAGGGGGACCCAAGGAGAGGGAGAGAGAGAGGGTAACAGATGGCGGTGGAGCAGTAAGAACACACGTAAC
>NW_012141080.1:3443154-3444640 GCF_000956105.1 Propithecus coquereli
CCTTAAGAGAGTCCACACTTTGAAAACTGTTCTTTGAAATAGAGAAATAAATTCAATACATGCTAGGGATGAGGGTGGATACTTAGCTGAGTTCTCATGAAACTGCAAGCTAACTTTAATATGAAAAGAAACCTGTAGATTCCTCAGTGCAATTATATTAGCACCTGGAAGTGCCAATAAGTTTTGAAAAGGTCAATTATTTCTACCGTTATTAGAAAAATATTGACGATGGTCGGGGAGGTTGGAGAATTTTCCAGGATAACATATATTTTACTCTATTTTTTTCATCTTAAATCCCTGCCAGTCTTTAAAACATCAAGTAGTGTGATAATTCCATGCTCAAATTACCATTTAGCAGTGCTTGACATTTCCCAGAACATTGTTTTCATTGGCATTCTATCATGCAAAAGCTTTAAGCCCCCTCCCGAAGTCAGCAGGCGGATGATAAATTGCTCCAAGACAAATATTTTCTAAAGAATATTCCCAGATCTTCCCTTTTCTGGGGATTAGCTGTAGTTAGTATGCTTTATTAGCTATCCATTCTTAATTACCCAGCACTTAACAGGGAAAAAGTAGAAAATCAGTCTTTCATAATTGAAAATGGTGACTATGTCAAATTTATTTGTATTTGCTTTTGATCTCAAGCCCACTGGTTTGAAGGAATGAATGAATGAGAAAATGGATGGAACGATGGGCAGATGAATGGATGGATGGCTGAATGGATAACATAGCTATGATTGCTCTTCTGGGAAGAGCCCAGCTTTTAAACTAAACTGGAAAGCACCCTGGAGTTCTTGGTATAAGAACTCCAATTCCCCACCTGACAATTTTCCGTTCCTTGCTCTTTGAGAGGAATAGTTGGAATCATCTGTCACCTATGCTAAACTTTCCTTTTCCTTAAGGCCCATACTGATTTGCTTTCGTTTTCCCTGGGATGAGGGAAGAAATCTTATAGACTTCAGTTTCATTGATCTCCAGATGTCCATTTGACTATCGCTCTTTATACCTAGAAGAATGAAGAAGAGAAAAAGTTATGAAATTGTTAGAAAAAGAGCCCTATTGTAAGGAAAATTAAATTGTTTTTAAAATGCAGTTGGAAAGAAAGTCAATATAACTGAAAAAAAATTGAGATGTAGGTCTACATTTGATTCTCCATTTAGGCACAAAAATGCCATCAAGACCAAGATAGAGTCAGTGTCCTATAGAAAAATATCAGTAAAAACCCAGAGAGCTGGGGGAGAAAGCTCTCCATGATATATAATGACTTTTGCGTAGAACCGGATGAATTGGATTCTAGAAAGGTAAAGAGAAGAGTCTATGCCTGCCCAAGACTTGTCAATGGAAAACAAGAGAGAACTGAGCCAGAACTCTATTGTGCCAACAATAAAATAATATCATGCATGGCCTTAACAAAAGCCTACATACAGGCATACTTCAGAGATATTGCTAGTTTGGTCCTAGACCACTACAATAAAATGAATACAGC
>NW_012141080.1:3444690-3445993 GCF_000956105.1 Propithecus coquereli
CTTTTAGAAATACTTGAAAATTTCTAAATGCTTATATATATGAGACAGTAACAAGAACAGGGGCAATGATGGCTGCGGGGGGAGCTATTTCCCAGTCTTGGCTCTGTCACTTTCAAGCTGGGTAACTCTGAGTGACCCCTCCTTCTCACTGGGACTTCAATTATCCATTTAGAAAAATAATAGTGCAGAATTCATAGTATTCAAGTTCTCCTCTAGCTCAAAAAATGCCATGATTCTGTAGCTATTACTCTTAGAACCTATGACAATCTCCTTTAAGCAATATCCCAGACAGGAAGCTTTCTGTGAAGTATGAGGAGGTGTTTAACGTTTTCATAGAAAACCCACCAGTGGAAATAATTCGATTTGAAAAGCATCTGTGGATCCCCACTGTGAATGAGGCATTCTTGTAGGCACTGGGAAAGATGATAGTTGAAAAGGGCACATTTCCTGGTCTCACTGTAATACAAAACCAGAAGGAAAAAGCTAAAACAAAAGTTTGAAATCTGATGAGAATAGTTAAATCGACTGGAGGAGCAGGGGGTGTTGAGATCAGGGAAGTCCACGATGACCAGTTTTCTTGTAACTCAGTGTTTGTACTGTTTTGTGAATGCTGCTTTAAATAAGACCGTGTAGGTAAAACTTATAACTTATTAAACTACTTTTACGCCCGGTGCTACTTCTATGACGAGGGAACTGAGAGAGATAAGGTGAACGTTATTAGACCCATTTAAATTGGGGGAAAGTGAGAGCTGGAGGGTTTGCCCACGATGAAGCTTTGCTAATAGTTTCAAGGACATGGACAAGCAGGAGTTCCAACAAAACGAGGACAGGCATGGGACACGGAGGGAGGCACCCCACCCCCGGGTGCTTCCTCCTCCTTTAGGACTTTCTCTGGCTGGAAAAGACAAAGTCTCTGAGATGAGTGGGATATGATCACACACAGGAGGGAATGTTTAGTTATGATGCAATTCCACCTTATAGCCCTCCCTACCCAATCTTTTGCAGGAAGCCATTCTTCATAAATCCAAAAATCCTGAGGCTATTTACTATATGCAATCCCTGACCAGGGATAGCCTATTAAAGACAATCAATGAACATATGGCAATAATTAATTATGTTCCTAATGTATATATTTTATTTCGCTCATGCTTGCAATAGTCATGTGAGGTAGACGTTGTTATACCTATTTTAAAGATGAGAAAATGCAAGTGCCAGTAACTTAAGTGACACAGCCAGAGGCCACAGTGTTTAGCCTAGAGCAGGGCTGGAATTTGAAGGTAGATTTGTCTTCAGATCACATTGC
>NW_012141080.1:3457093-3460350 GCF_000956105.1 Propithecus coquereli
ATATGTTGAAACATGTGATAGTATTTATAGGTAGGGCCTTTGGAAGGTAATTAGGATTAGATGAGTTCCTGAGGGTGGGCCCCTCATGATGGGATTATTGCCCTTTTAAAAAGAGGAGAAAACACGGGATCTTCTCTCTTTCTCACTTCATGCATGCAGCAGGGAAAGGCCACGTGAGGACACAAACAGGAAGAGGGCACCCTGAGCTCTGGCTTCCAGCCTCAGAACTATGAGAAATAAGTGTTAAGCCATCCAGCCTGTGGTAATTTGCTGTAGCCACCTTAATTGACTAAGCCACAGGTTTAAGCAATTTAATTCCTACAATAAAATAGGTAAGGAAACTGTAACACAAGCAACATAAGTCACTTGTGCAAGATCACAGAACTGTTGAGTGGCACAACCAAGATTAGAGGCAGGGTGTCTGACATCATATATTTGTAGACATCATAAATGTTGGGAAGGACCCTTCAGCTGGGTTCCATGGATACTGCCATGGTGATGTGAACATAGGGGGTTTACTGGAGAATGCTCCCAGAACAACGCTATGAGATGCAGGGTTGAGAAGAGGAAAAGTAGAACGGCGATGCAGTCACAGCAGAGGCCTTAGCCAATGTGATGGGGAGCACTGGAACTAGCGTGATCTTATGAAGATGTCCCAAATTAAGGGGGAAAAGCCAGAGTTTATAATCCCTTTCCTCCATGTAGCCATCATTGGTTGTGGGTTGTCTGTAGGGATTGTATATAATCTTGACTGGTGCCGCCCCCTTTGGTTGAGGGAAAGGCTTGAAAAGCGGCACCTGGGAGTCATTAGCGGCCGATATTCCCAGCAGCTGGAAGGGAAAAATCTGTTGGCAAAGGGGTGATCATAGTAGTGCACCACTGTATCACCTGCATACGGGCCATCAATGGGGACAATTTACCAAATTAAAGAGATTAAGGAAAGGTTTTCCTCAAGAAACAACGATAGCTCTGCTCTCTAAAGGAAGAGAGAAATTTAACCAGGCAAGAAGAGTGATGAGGCTTTCTAGGGTGAGGAGGAAGCACTTGCAAGTAATTTTTGAAATGATTAACAGGTTGTGTTTGAGGAATTTCAAAGCCAGTGTGGCTGAAGCAGAAAACAAAGTGGATGCTTGGCACCGGCTGGGACAAGGTCATGCAGAGCTTTTATGCAAAGGTAAGGATGTCACCTTTATCCAAAGAACAATGGGAAGCTTTTGAACCATTTTAAGTACAGGGGTGGCAATGATAAGGTTTATGTCTCAAAAGATTGTTCTGACTCAGGGAATGAGGTTGGAGGTGACGTGGGGAAACAGGTAGGAGGCTATTGCTGTCATCCCAACAAAAGAGATGATGTTTGCTTGAACGAGGTGGTATTGGAAGTGTGACAACAGAGATGGAAAGCAGTGCATGCGTTCAAGAGGTATTTAAAATTAAAACTTAGAGCAGTCAGTGATTGTATATCAGGATACAAGAGAAGGTGGTATTGAGGATGATTCCCAGGACTCTAAATTAGTGCAGCTGGGGAAAGGAATAGGATTTTTACTATGATGGGTCAATAGAAAGAGGAAATTTCACTGAATCAATGAAGATGAGAAGCATTCCATTGTGTAATGCTGATTTGCTTTCCCCATGAGATGAATGGGCGCCTGGATGCATGGCTCTTAGGTGCCCAGAAAGGCTAGATTTCACAGACAGATGTGAGTATTCTGTGTGCAGTACACAACTAAAGCCATGTGCATGAATGAGACCACTGAGAAACTGGACAGAGTGAGAAGGGTGGGGTCCCAGTAAGAGCCATGAGGGACATTTGAAGACACATCCCTGGGGATGAGTGTGTAAAGGACAGAGGGAGAGAAGGGTACATGGCAGGAGGCAAACAGGGCAAGACAGAGTTTCGGGCAGAGAGTGGGCATCGGCGTGAAGTACTGTGGGAACGTCAAGTCCAATGGGACTGAAAATGCCCGGTGGACTCTGACACTATGGTGCTGGGAGCCTCAGTGAAGCTGCCCCAGTGCAGTGATGGGCATGGAAGACACAGCACTGATACTGAGTGGGTGGAGAGGAAAGGAAGACCTCATAGGACTCACTCAAGACACGTGGACTCAAGGAGGGCAAAGCTCTATCAAGAGAGTGGCGTTGAGGAAGAATATTTCTGTTTCTGTTTCACTCACGTGAAAAAACTGTGCATGTGTAGAGGCTGGTGGGAAGGATCCAATTGAGTGGGAGAGGATGAATGCATAAGAAGGCCAGGGAGAATAAATACGTTAAACCACCTCAGCCAAGGAAGGGATGGGCAAACAGGTGGCTCCTGGAGCCGCCCCAGAGAGGGAGAGGACAGAAGTACAAATTAAAGTAAGTTTCAACACTTGGGATCCAGATGATGCGAGCCCCCCTCTGATTTTCTCTGCAAAGGGAATCAGGGTCAGATTGACACCATGGATGCTTATTTAACTCAATTGGCTTAGATTAGAATAGATTGGATCGGAGAGGGAAATTGACCCAAATGAAATAAAAAGAATAAATCAGAACACTAAAAAAAAAAAAAGTGAAGAGACACCCAGAAAAAGAATGAAATAAATTGAACCCAGAAAGTTACAGAAAAGAATGATCAACTCTGAATGGTTTTTTCCTGTACCTGTTCAGAGTTTCTTGGCACCACATTTAGCAAACCAGAGAAGCCTGCTGTCTGGTAGCTCACACGAACAGTAAGAACAAAATCTTAGATCATTGTCCCTAACTGTTGCAACTTTTACTAAAAAAACTAAATCAGCATTTCTTAAAGTAGCTAGTTTTGAAAGACATAGAATGAATTGTTCTCTAGGGCCTGTTTAAGAATTTGGAGAAAATATAAGGCAATTTACAAAGCAATAAGCTATTTTACTCAGCAGTCTGGCTATCTCAAAATGCATCCTGCTCCAGCTTTCAACTCTGGCTCCTGCATCTTCGATTTTCATCACTAAGAAATAACATTGTAATGCTTCTTTCCAAATGAATGTGTTACTGGCCGTGTCCATAGTGGGGAAAGAACAAATTGGAAAATACATTTAAGCTTCTTTGTATACTTCTTGATGGCAGATTAGTTTAATGTGTACAACTAAAACAGTTTAACTTTATCTAAGAATTTAACACTTGAAAATATGTAGTGAGTTTGGCTCTTACTAAGAAATATACTAAATATGTATATACTAAAAAATGCACCAATACCTGTAATCCAGGTGCAATTGTTAGGATTAAAAATTGTATTTGATATTGAATTT
>NW_012141080.1:3460400-3462229 GCF_000956105.1 Propithecus coquereli
TAAAATGAAGTAAACCTGTGTATATTTCTGATCTTAGTTCCAGCTGCTCTAACAAAGTACCAGAGACTGAGTGGCTCAAATAACAAATATTTATTTCTCACAGTTCTAGAGGCTTTGAAGTCCAAGATCAAGGTGCTGGCAGAGCTGGTGTCTGGTGTGGACCCACTTCCTAGTTTGCAGATGACCATCTTCTTGTTGCCTCCTCACATGGTGGAAAGAGCTACTAGCTCTCTGGACTCTTATAAGGTAAGTAATCTCATTCATGTGGGCTCTATCCTCATGACCCAATTACTTCCCAAAGACCCCATCTCCAAATGTCATTACATTGGAATTAGAGTTTCAACATATGAATTTGAGGGACACACATTCACCCCATTGAGATATATATATATATATAGTCTGTCCAGAAAGTATCCAGCCATGTAATAGGAAAAATAGAGACATTTATCGCAGACAATGCAACATAAAAGAAACATTTGCATAGCACAATGATACCTCAGTGCCCTTCAAAGTAGGCACCTTGGGACCTCATACACTTCTCCCAGTGTCTCTTAACCTAACCCGTACACATTCAACATTCTCACGTGCTCTGCTTGTTATAGGCCTTCCAGAACGTGGATCACTTTCCACAGATTCTTGACCCTCTTTGAAGTGTTTGAGCCACACTTTTATTTGCGCTGCACTCATTGCATCGTCCCCAAAAGCCTTCCAAATCATCCGAATAGTTTCCGTGGAGGAATGTTCAAGCTTAACACAAAATTTGATGCAGATTCGTTGCTCTACTCGCTCATTTTGAATGTGACGGCCACACAGTACACACGCTCACTCAACGGCGTCTAGCGCCCCGCTGACCAGTACAGTGAAGAAGTCGCCATTGTTCACGCATGCGCATCCCAGTCCACTCGCCTTGGCTGCCAGGTTGCATGGATGTCACGCTAATATAACCATTCTCTCGTTATATTAACAATGGCTGAATACTTTCTGGGCAGACCGCGTCTGTGTGTGTGTGTGTGTGTTTATAAGCTTTCATTCTCAAACATTTTGGAGAACTAAGGCTGCTTCACACCTCACCCACCCACTCATCACATTTTAGTATTTCCTTACATTTCTCTCCGTTTCTTCCATTTTCTTTCCATTACACACAAATTACTACTCACATATTTTTATCTTTATTCAGTAGAAAGGAAACTTGCTTATCCAAGCGAAAGTTCTGTTTTTGTGTTTTTAAGTCAGTAGGGTATATTAAAAGTAATTGTTTCACAAGAAAGCTTTGTCAGTTGGGTGTGGGATTCCCAAGAGCAAAACCCAGACTCTCATTGAGTACCTCATCAGTCACTGTGATCGGGAAATAGCGATAACAAGCCGAGAACAGGCACCGCACACTGCCCACAGCAGCAGGACACAGCAGGCCCCTCTGCTGGATGCTTTTGCTTACGCCGAGAAAAGGAGATTGTAGCCAATTTGTGACTTTAGAAGACCAAATATTCATCCAGTAATTTATCCTGCTTTGGGCGGATGGCTAACGTTGGTTCCAGGCTTTCTGGTGGTGACCTGTGCAGTCACATTTGGGTGGGTCACAAGGACACTGGCAAGGCCAGGGCAGCTCAAAGAAATAAAATTACCTCCTCTCTGCCCCTTATCCTGCTCTGCCCCACAGGCACACTAAGGCTGCCTTACTCTCTACAGAATCATCCCTGCTGAGGTGTTGCTAATTGTTCCACAAAGGACCAATAGATGCTACTTGAAGAAATGTCTCCGTAGTCTCAGTGTCGGGGCCATTGGATTACAAAAGATGAAGCAGAGTATTTTTCTGAACATCTCAGGGGTCT
>NW_012141080.1:3466334-3468758 GCF_000956105.1 Propithecus coquereli
AGTCAGTATTGGGAAAAATTAAGAAAAATGGGATTTACACCTAGAATCCCCACATTGCCAGGACACGCCCATGAAAGTATGTAGGTAAAAGGAGGAAAATGATTTGAAACTCTGAAGAAGGTGGTGGTTGATAGATGCCCAAATCCTCACCACACACTCCCAAACAGAATGACACCTCATATTCCCTGAGAAGAGTGAGAGACGATATAGGGAGAGGAAAATTTAAAATCAAAACAACTGTCATTATCCTGAGAGGGCAAAGAGAAAACAGTAGAGCCAGGAAACAAGAATGGTATTAAAGAGGATATATTTACATATGGAAGCTCCCCCTCCCCCCAAAAAAAACTTATGGAAAACTCAATAGAAAACACAGAAATTTAGTTAAGGACATCTTTCAGAAATTAGAACAATTCAATAAGGAAATATTGAAAAAAAATCAGAAAATTAGAGGAGGAATTGAGGAGGTCTAATATAGCAGGAGTGCTGGAGATATTTATTTTTATATAAACATAAGAAAATTTGCTAGAACTGAAGGACATGTGTTGTCAGATGGAGTGAATAATATGAGAATACAGACTCAGACCGGGACATATATTATTGAAAAAACTTTGGAGCGTTGGGGGAGAGGTAGAGGAGGGTGGAAGAACCTACAGGCTCTAAGAAAGGGAAACAAACCAACAAACAAACTGGTCATGTGCAAAGGTTCAAGAATTTAAATGGCTTCAAACTTGTTATTAACGACACTAAAACCCAAAGCAACAAAATAACGTCTTCAAAATTATCTGGGAAAATAAAATTCAAGTTAGTGTTTTGCCTAGCTTACAACTAATTACTTTTAAAGGTAGAATAAAGGCATTTTGGGTTTATATGGTCTCAAAATTTTACTTTCCAAATATCTTTTTCAGAAGTTTATTAAAGTCTTCTCCAGAGTTCAAGGATGACCAACTTCTCTAGGTTTCCTACAACTTTTCTAGTTTTAGTGCATCTCTGGAATATTCTTAGTCTCAGACGAATCAGGACCACTGGTCACATTACTCTAGACTTACCATGAAAGAATTTATTTTAAGCAAAGCTTAAGAGGATGAAATTGATCCTCAAGTAGCCACTGCCCAACCCAACAAATTCCAACATTTTTTAAAAGGAAAATAAAAGTTAAGCACTGAAAAATGTAAAAATCTTACAGTGTCCCATGGCCAATAAAAATTACTGGATGTGAAAAAAGCAGGAAAATGTGATCCATATGGGGGAGGGGAGGGAAAGTCTGTCAATGAAAGACCATAAATGACTGAGATGATAAAACTTGTTGAAAAAACAATTTAAAAGCCTTTTATAAGTATATAGGTTGAGAATTTAAAGAAAAACGTAAAAATAATGAAAAATATATATAAACAAGAGCCAAGTCGGACTTCTAAAGATGAAAAATGCAAGATATGAAATGAATGGCTCATTTGATGTGTTTAACAGCAGATTAGATACTTCAGAGAGACAAGATCTGTGAACTTGAAGTTAAGCTACAGAAACTACCCAAAGCTCTCAAGAGTTCTTTCAGCTTTCCTGTTGGTGTTTTTGGGAGCCCAGAAACATCATTCAGAAGTCAGTATATTCTGCTGGAGAGATCACGTGCAGAAACCACATGGAGATGGTACATGGAGAGGAAAAGCTGAGATACTATGCAAAGGTGGTGAGAGGCCAAACCATCCCAGCATCTTGATCAACCCTCCAGATGAATCCAGCCTCGGTTACTATGTGACCACAACTATACGGGACATCCTGAGCCGGAGCTGCAGAAGAACTAGCCAGCTGAGCCCAGTCAACCCATACAACTGTAAGAGATAATAAAATAGTTACTATATTAAGCCACTTTTTTAAAAAAGTAGAAAAACATAGATCCACAGAAACGTTGACATTTTGGAGACATAATAAAACATAAGCAGCCACAGCTTGTAACTATTTGTCATTGAAATACGTGACCATAGGTAGCCTCATGTTGTAGCTCTCAATTCAACCAAGCCTGTGTTACTATTGAAGTTTACCATCCTGTTACCCCCACCCACTGCCTTCCTTTTGAAATACCCTTCCGATCTCTTTAATAACCAAAAAAAAAAAAAAACAAAAAAACTTCTTCCAGTGTTTACACCAACACATTTTAATCATTAACTCTAGAAACAGTGTGTATTTGGCCTGAGTGTAGGAGGGAAGAGGGAAGGAAGCAAAACAGTTTCGTGGCTGGTAAGCAAGAACAGTAAACCCCACGGCTAGGGACTATGGAGGAGAGATGTGCCCCTGACAAATAAGACTGCAACTAGGTGACTTGGAGTATGGGACGCTTAGTCTTTGAATAAGGTATGCAAACCTGTAATACAACAGCACTATATTTCAGTTACATTTTGAGTGAAATTGGCTTCTGGAGGCCTAACCACCATT
>NW_012141080.1:3468808-3488303 GCF_000956105.1 Propithecus coquereli
AAATAAGACTGCAACTAGGTGACTTGGAGTATGGGACGCTTAGTCTTTGAATACAGTATGCAAACCTGTGATACAACAGCACTATATTTCAGTTACATTTTGAGTGAAATTGGCTTCTGGAGGCCTAACCACCATTTTTAGCATCTGTTTCCATAGTAAAATGTGTTTCACTTTTAAGGTAATCTATTAATGATTCTTTACTGAGAAAGCTTGCATTTGTAACATCACAAAGCCCAGTCATTTATCAGCCAGATTGCAAAAGTTCACTCCTACCGATAACCAGTTTTTCATAAATCAGGGTTAAATAAGACTGATAAAGATGGCTCATAACTCTTCCACATATCACTCCCTCCTTAGTACCTTCTTGTTGCTGCTGCTGTAATATATTGCTATTGCTTTTCTCACTCATGGCTTACCTCCTTGTCTAGGTTAAAAGCACAGTGGTGGCCAAGGACCATGACTCACACTCCTCCGGATGCTTTTAGGACAGTGTCTGGCACCTCACAGGCTTCCCCTACACTTAGGGTTTAATTTATATTTTGACTCATTTCAACCATTTATATTATATGGTGGTAGTGGTATAAAACCAGAGTTCCTTGTGGTTTTTCCTGAGAGTACTCAGGTACGTATGTCATATTCCTAAGATAGCTCACTTCTAAGTGGGCCAAAATGCATTGTAGTCTTAATAAAGGCAAGGACACCAAAATCCAGACCTGTCCCTGCCATAAACCAGGGTACGTGGAACCACTTTGGAACCATATTGCAGAGACCACATTAAGAGTCTCTTCATAGCCCAGAGCAGCATTAAAACCAAATAAACGATGGAAAAAAGTAATGGCAAGTTTGGAAATTCTGGCAATTAGCTGGCATAATCTAGAAGATATCTGAAAGGAGTGAATAAGAATTACCATCCTCTTCTAGGGCAGGCTGTGGGAGTCTCCTGGGTTTTAAGAGCATGAGTAGATTGGGGGAAGAGGGCTGAGTATGCAAAGAGAATCTGAGAGTCAATTGTTGCAACTGAGACAGGAAGAGCCTTTGAGAATCTGGTCATCTGGGAAGCCCACTGGGGACCCGTGGGCATTGTCAGTGGGAATATCTCTGGGCAGAACTCCCTGTTTCAAAAGTTCTGCAGGGAGGTAGTAAGAGAAACAGAGATAGCCCCACATCTTTTGGCTTTTTGTGTCTTTGCGTTTTTTATTTTTAGTGCTCAGCAAGTCATACTCATCTGTGTTTTGTTCATTGCTTCACCTGCTCTCAATCCTGTTTGTTTTACTTTATCCCCGGGGTACTTGGCACTAGTGATTGCTTCACACTAATCACAGTTCCCATCTATTGACTGCATATGATACTGCAGATAAAGTAAGGAAGAATGATCTGGCGGAGATGTTAGTGAGTGAGATGCCAAGAATAGCAGAGGGCAAGGAAGGAGCTTGATAATCACACCTTTTGAGAAATGTATCTGATGGTATCTGAAGAGATCTATAAATTTACAGCATCCTGATTGTTTGAAAGAATGCTATATCTTAGAAATCCTATAAAGATCAAACTGTGTACTTTATTGCATGAACCTTTCACATTTGCTTAAAGAACATAAAAGCAAGGCTGGGGTAGAGTTGCAACACTAATTAAGGATAATAGGAGTGAAATCTTTGTAAATGGTGCTCTGAACTTGAAATGGTGGTGGAATGATCCAGTGTCTACTCACTGAGTGGAGAAAAGGCAAGTTACAGAAAAGGGTGTTCTCTGAATTGAGTTTATAAATTTTATAAAAATATATTACATAGTTACAATGATTAAGCACCAACACGATTATTTATATATGAGTTGGGAACACTTGCGGATATTTATGGACATTCCATATGCTTCTAGGAAATTACCAAGAACAGAACTTAAATCTTAAGTCTTGAGTATTATGGGGAAAAAAGTAGTACTTGAATTGCTACTGAAAGTTATCATATCTGGCTAACTTTTTTCATTTGGAAAAGACTGTATGAGAGATACTGACCCTCAGCACTGCAAAAGAAAAAAAGAAAACCAGAAAGAAATGTGGTCCCTTTCCAAAATTTATTCCACTACTCTTTACTCATCTGTCACCACTGCCCTGTTCTCTCTCTTGTCCATGTATGAATTTACTGAGATGGGAATGTCAAATTGATTAGCTGTGTCTCCAGGTCACTTGGAAAACAAGGAAGGGGTTGGGGTACTGCTGGAAGGAGAGCTATGATAGTCACACATCACCCAGGAAGCACAAGATCGATGCTGCAACCAAGGTGCACCCCTCTCTGGGAGCACAGATAAGGCAGAGGTGGAGTCCAGCTGGTGGGGTCGCAGGGCTCTGGGCACGTCCCTGGGCCTGGACCACCTGGGGGAACATCACTAGGTGGACTTCCACACCTAAAAACACTAATTTATAAATGGTTGAAGGAACTAGATATAATCTACTTGGGGAAGACAAAATCAATGGAAAACATTAGAATTGTCCTCAACATTTGAAGGATTACAAAGTTGAAGAGGATGAGTATTTGTTTTGAGGTCCTCTAGAGGAAAAAACAAGGATTCATCAAGGGAAGAATTCAAGGAGGCAAAACTGAGCCCTAGGAGAGAAATTCATTTCCAACAATTTAAAATTGGAGAAAATATTGTTAAAGTCTACCTTTTTTTAACAAAATCAATATATAGCAAAGAGACTTATATAGGAGGTACATTCTCCATATCAACAGTCACCTCACCTCACCAAGATAATTCCCGAATAATATAAAGTGTTGTCTTTTTGTAAACATGTTAATCATAAGTATTGAAGGCAAATATCCCATTACAATGTAGCGGTATACCCTGCAGTGGTCCCCCAAACCTCCCTCCCTCCTTCCTCCCTCCAGTAAGCAAATGAGTCTTATACAAGAAAATTTCAGCCAGAAGTTATTTGTATAAGCATTGATCAATTATGATTCCACAACAGAATAATAAGAGAAAAATGGAATTCAGATGAGTTACAAATACGCCATCCACCACTTTGACAAATTCAGTATAACTATATTAAGCAACATGAAAGAGCCCACAGAAAGAATCTGAAAACATATTTTGATATCTCTGCTGGCACATTCTTCAGAACTCTCTGAAGACCTATTTTTCCATACCGGGCTAAGTATCATTGACAGGTGTATTTCATAAGTATGGTAAAGGCATTGAGATTTACAAAAAGCACAGTGGATCTTATTCGTTATGTCACAGTGGAGCTGTGATATATTCCAAGGGCAGGCACTCACTCTAATCTTTTAAAACAAAGGAACAGACTCATTCATCCAACTAATCAATATGAATTCCCTGGTCCAGAAAAGAAGTATAAATCAGCAGCTGCACCATGGTCAGTTTTCTCATCCACCCCTCCTAGCTGAAGGAAAGGGGAACGTGGGGAATGTGTCACCAGGAAAATGACTCGGGCTTTTATATCGACAGGCATTGCCACTGGGCTGCAAATTCTCCATGGCAGCTGTGCTCAGATCGCTCAGATCAATGCTGTTGAAGGTAAGGAAGGGGAATTTTTGGACTTGGGGTATTTATTACTTTTTTCCTCATCACTCATCACGGTTTGGTATAGTGTGGAAGATGTCATTTTCTGTTAGAGAATGTGGAAGAAAAGAGTAATTGTGCCAGATTTGCCCCGTCCATCTAGCAAGATGCATGTTCGCTTAAAGGAATTATTTGGCTTGAATCTTGTTCTAACTGTTTAAAGTTGACGAGTCACTATACTTTTTGGTGAACACTAAATATGCATCAGACACAGTCCTAAGCTGCTACTCTCTTCCCCATCATAACTTTTCTCTCTTCATTGGAGTCAGCAAATGACTTCGTGACTCTGTTATGGCAACTTTGCCTGCCAATTGGCTTGACACTCAACCTCCCACCCCCTTTTCTCCGTGTGCACACATACTCATACATCCTGCGTCCTCAGCAGCCTGTCTGCTCCTCAGTCACAGCACTGACCCGTGGAATAGATCTGAAGATACAATAACTTCCTTGTGTAGCTCACCAGCCCATGGTCTTTGTAAATGTGGGAGATTTCTTTCACCTTGTGATGGACTCTTGTGATGTGCTGCCCAGATTACCCTACAGGGGAAGATCCATTGCCCCAGCAGGTGCAAGTGCAGTCAGCCCCTAGGGATTGCCTCATCTGCAGAGCTGCCTCACCCAGGTCCTGCCCCTTCCCGGGGGAGCCTAGATGCAATGGCTGGTGAGAGCAGGAGTTTAAAGTCCTGGTCCTCTCTAGGCCCAACTCAGGACAGAGCTGAGTGGCCATTCTAGCCCCAGACAGCTCCATGGGTTCAGGCAAGCATGTTAGACCTGAACTTCTAGAAGTTCAACTTCTCCAACTCATGATTTTTTTCATCCCTTTAACATGTGTTGACCCCAAGCTCACTCCTTATTAAGCATCCTGCTTACTAAACTCTCAGGTCTGCTTCCCAAAGAACTCAATCTGGAACCAACACTTTATTCATCCCACTGAAGTCTCTAGGCAGTGGATTGGTGGTAAATGTTGACAAGCAGCTTTTGGGCAGAAGAGCCCTGAACTGTAGCATTTGCTGTGTTTCTATGGCATAAATACGCCCACCACGGCTGGTATCAAGCTACTGATGCTTTATCAACCAGCTCAGAAAATTTATCCATTGTTTCTCATAAATAAGCAAAATCTAGCACCTCCCTGTCTCCAATCTATGGTAGACACATACATTATTGCCAAATTGAATTATTAAGTGTCAAGTTCCTCACACTTGGTGTTTCCTTTAATCCCAGTGGCAACCTTGTGATGTTACACTTACCATTTTACAGATGAAGCAACAGGACGTCCAAAATGAATTATGTTGCCCCACAGACCTGCCTGCACTGCCAGGACTCAGCATAAAGTTCCAAAGTATGTTAGGATCCATTTACCCATTCAACCAACTATTAATCCAAATAATTATTAATAACTGCTCATGTTTTGAGCTGAGCCTTGAAAGATGACTGGAATTTAAGCCAGCAGGTAGTAGGGACAAGTGTTCCAAAGTCACAGTGGTAAGAGACTGGTGGGGGTTAAAACATAAAAGTCCAAGCTGCTGTTAAGACTAAAATATGAGATGCCAACAAGGAACTGGAGGAAGCTGAGGTTTGGGAGAGGGACAATAGCCGGCCCATCTCCCTACCTTTCCACTATGAGATAATCATCTTGAATCAACATTTAACCATTAGATTGTGTCAGATTAACCATTTAAACTTATGTATAAGTATGCAAGTGGTAGGTCATGTTGCCATTATTTCAAGAGTACAAGACATGCTCTTGACTTTAAATTAACTTCAATATAGCATATATAATGCTAGAAATTTTAACATTAGGGAAAGGAAAAGAGCAAAATGACATGAACACACACTGTATGTATTTCTTCAGATTGTAACTCATGATGTCAGGCAGGTCATCAAATCAACTTGGTAAATGTTAACCAACATTTTTAGGTAAATAAAGCTTAATTATAATATATCAGAATGCATCAGATAATATAAGTATTAATATTATTTTATGAAGCTTTCATTTATTTATAGTTTCATACAATGCACATATACATTCGTATGTAGTCACTCACAATGAAATGCGCCAAGAGGCACAAGGACATTGGCCATGAAATGATCATGTTTTGATCTCCAGGTCTATTCCTTAATTACATTGTGACCCAGCGTGAAGATTTGTCTGTGTAGCCACTCAGGTGCCTCATCAGCTTTAGCTTGAAAGATGTTTTCAAGATTAAAGAAAATTTTTACAGAGCCTGAAACTGAATGAGTGAGTGGCTGCTCCATAATGGTGATGAAGTGTTTGGGGAATCATCCATTATGTAAGAAGAAATCGCCTTTTATGTCTAAAAAAATTTTAGCACATAAAGACAGTGCTGAAATCCATTTCATTCAATAGCCGGCACTAATGGAAAAACTCACAACAGCCTAACTCTGTCGTGGTCTTAATAACTACTCTAGGGATTAAAATGAGTATTTTTTTTGGTCAACCTTAAAGGTTTGTCACCAAATGCATAAAATATTCATTAACACTGGAAACTAAATAAATAAACCAGTAAAAATTAAGCAACACCAGATACCTGTTGATTATGGACAGACAGCTGACCAAGCCATCTTGAAAGTGGTGATTATTGGGAAATGACATCTCAGGGTGCAGTCACAGGAGCTGGATATTTAGGCACCGTTTAATGAAGCGATTGCATGGAAAACGCCTCCCCAGATATCTTGGGAAATGAAAAGAAAATTGACTTGTGGGGAGAGGTCTGAACTTGAGCACTCAAAAGGGGTTGGGGTTGGGAGGAAAGAGTAAGAACATTATAACAAATTATGTCCTGGAGCTGTTCTTATCGAGCAGTACACACTTCATTCGATTGCCAAGAAGACAGTTCAATTGAGTTACCACGGTGAAGGGTGTTGCCCCCAACATGGGCCCCAAAGTGACCTCTCCCCACTTGTTCTGAGTTTGCTCCCCACCACCATCTCCTCTCAGCCTTCTCTCTCTTAAAGAAACAATTAGACCGTTAGAAGAAACCTTCCATTTCAACCTCATGATTACAGCGAGAAAGAACAAAAGGTGCAGATACCAATCGGTATGGGTTTAGGGAAAGTTTGCTGTGAAAGCTGTTTCCAAATACCAGAAACTATGTCACCAATAGGTCTTTAAGAGCTCTAAATCTCAAAATAAATGAAGTTTTGGCTTTTAGAAAATTAACACTTCCTTTTCTGTAGTTGAAAGTTAAGATGAATCAAATCTTAGAGAATGAGAACTTTTTAGTATCATCCCATCAAGGAATTGTTTTGTTTTTAATTTAGATAATTAAAATATTTTTAAAAGTCTAGAGAAAGCTTTTTAAATATTAGAAAATGGGAAAAACTTAGAAAATCTAATATTTAAAAATTTTAGAAAATTTAGAAACCTTTGCTGTGGAAATGGAAAGAAATGCATAGTAGGCACATAATCTAACAATAAAAGTTAAGTTAAATATTAAGTGAAAAATTTGGTAAAATTTGCTTTGAAGGGAAAAATTTTCAGTGTTTTCTGTTTTCTTTACTGCCACTTTCTTAAACCAAAGAAAATTTCTACAGGAATTTTTCATGGCAAAATGACAGAACAAGATATATTCGTCCAGGGACTGAGTCCATGTAGCATTTTTCAATACAAATTGAAACACTTGGGTGATGGATCAGTTCACCAGGGAAGAGTTAAATAATCCTTGCCCTTAAATGTATTCTCTGGGATCTCATGGGGAGAGCATTACATGTGGGGGCAGCTCTAATTACAAGAAATAATTGCAGGTGAATATAAGGCAGTTCCCCACCTCAGATGATAAATTATACTGAGAGACAAGGACACCCTATGTGAAATGCTAATGCTTTCATCTCCATGACATTGCAAGGAAATGTCAAGTCCAAAAAAATAAACCAAGGTAAAACACATTTTACAAATGCCTGCTAACAGGAATTAGTTATTCCATTTGCAATTTGCAATGGAGTTTTAATCAATAAATATATACCATAGATTTAGTACATGCAGCTCTACTTACTTGCTAATAGTAAAAGTCTCAAAGATCAGAGAGTAAATAAGTTGCAATGGGATAAGGTAGGAAAAATATCATTTCCAAATGCTGTGTAACTTGAGGGCATACTCCAGATCTGAACCTTACTAGCAAAATCCATAATCTATAATTCTGTGTGACTAATGAATGTTCATTGCTAGTAATTGTGAATTCCTTTGAGATATCTCGAAATCACTTGGGGAACTTTAAAAACACTGATGCTGGGTTCTGCCCTCAAAGATTATGATTTAATTAGTCCTGGCAGGATTTTTTAAAGTTGTCCAGGTCATTTTAATGAATAGCCAAGGTTTGAGAACTATTGCTTTATGGGCACGAGAAACATAGCTGCTCATCTTTTTCTTTAAAATTGTACTGATTCACTTAACACGTGATGCTGTTGCTTTTCCTTGCTCAATCGTTTCTGTGCAATTATTTCTACAAGGCTGGAAGAGGTGACTCGTGATCACTCCTGGACACAGTGTCTGAGCCTGGGCAGGGCTCCTGTATGAAGCCCTTCCTCCCAGTAAAGCCACACTCTGCCAAGGGCCTCTGTCCTTGATGTCCCCATTACTCTGCAAAACCTACCACAGATTGTCAGGATATTTTTCAGGTTCTGGTATACCAAATCACACAGAGATCTTTAAAAACAGTCTTTGAGTCCACGAGGCAGACTGACTTTTAAATATCCAGGACAAATCCTATGACATCTCCCAATATCCCCTCACTCTCCTCCAGACCTATGTGAACACACTGCCTGTATTTCCCTGCAAATTTCCTCTCCATTTGGATGAATCCCAGTTAACTCTCGTTTCTCAGCTTCTCATTTCTCTTTACTCTTTCTGCCTATTTTATGGTTATATATATATATATATATATATATATATATATATATATACCCTTATTCTCTAATCTCAAGAGGAATTCTACTTCTGTAAGTTTATCCTGTAGAAATGCACATATCTTTGCACAATGTTATATATTTAGGGATGCTCACATGCAAGCAGCATTGTTGACACTAGCAAATAATTAGAAGACACGTAAGTATTTTTCGATAACATAATGGTATCTCCATCCTATGCACTATTAATAATAGTAAAAGGAAGGAAGTGCTTCTGCTTATATCAACATGGAAAATCTCTAATAGATATTCTTAAATGAAAGAAAGTTGCAGAATAATATGTATATTACTATCTCCATAATGTAAAAACAAAAAATTAGTTGTCCATATAGAATCACCCATAATTATGTCTGTGTATATGCACACATAAACACACAGATGCACACATAAATGCATAGAAAATGGGGTGTAGAAGAACCCTCATGGGAAGTGTGCAGAATTTGGAGTAGGGTGAGATAAAGGAGAACTTACACTTTTTACTTTAATTATTTATATAATTCTTGCATTCTTTATTTATGGATTTTTTAAATTGCTTTTAAGTTAAATGAGGAAATTACTTACCTGATATAATAATTAGGTCATTGGTCAACTTGTCAAGATTTTCAGTGCAATGATTGGGGCAGAGGTCAGAAGACGATGGGTGCTAAGGAGATTGTTTCTAAACTTTCTTGTTGCATAAACTTATGATAATAAATCTATTGGCACATACCAAAAGATGAATCCAGGTTTTATGGGACCCAAAACTTACGTGATTTGGGGATCTTGCTTTAAGAAAAAGAGCAGAAAATTATATTAGAATAAGAAATCAAAAATATCAAATCATAAAATACGCAGAAAAATGTATTTTATTAATTGCCTGACATACATCAATAATAATTTTCCGTATGTTAGCATCAGACTCTAGACATTTTATAGTTGCTTCTCCCACTATGTATGGTGCCCAGAGCCATACAATGCAATTCTAACACTATAGACTTTCCGGTCCTATACTTTCATGTCATGATGCAAGATGGGTCAGCACAGTGGGTAGTAAGAATATTCCTGAAAGACATTCCTATACTGGTATGACTAGTTCTAGTATCAGTTACTTTGATAACTGATAACCATATAATAGATAATATTAACACTAACTAAATGTATCTCTCAATTAATTTTCCTTTATCTGGATTTCCAAAATGCTCATGACCTTTCTAACACTCTCTGATAGGAAGACAATTATGATAGTGACAGAGACCAAAATTTTGTGGCATATGTGATCAAGAATAATCTTGAGAATATTAAGGTCATGATGGGGAGACAGGAATGCATGTGAAAGACTTTAAAATGAGCAAAAATGATAATGACATTTTGGCTAATGTATCCTCCCATGTTATCCAATGTAAAATAAAATACTGGTTAAATCAAAAATATCTTCTAGTAATTTAGCAACTGGGATATTTCAAGGTACCACAATGCCAGCTCTCTCCCTTCTATTAACACATTGACTACCACGCTAGAAAAAAAAATGTTTTTTCCTGGGGCCATGGTGTTTTATTAAAATAAAACGATCCTTTCTTTTTTTTTTTATTTCAGCAAATTATGGGTGTACATACGTTTAGGTTACGTGTGTTGCCCTTGGTTCCCCCCCCCACCGAAGTCCGCGTTCCAAATATGTCCATCCTTCAGGTAGTGCGCACTGCACTCCCTGTGTATACAAATACCCGTCCCCTCCTCCCTCCTCCCCCCTCCTCCCGCCGCCCTTCCCGTGGTACAGATGATTAGGTTAGGTGTGTTGCCCTTGGTTCCCCCCCACCGAAGTCCGTGTTTCAAATATGTCCATCCTTCGGATAGTGCGCATTGCCCTCCTTGTGTATACAAATACCCCTCCCCTCCTCCCTCTTCCCCCCTCCACCCACCACCCTCCCCCTTCCCCAGCATCCAATAGATGTTGTTCTGATATGTGCATTTATGTGTTGATTAGTTAATACCAATTTGATGGTGAGTACAAATGGGTCCCGTTCTGCTGCTCTTGTGGTGCTCCACTTTGGATAATGGGCTTAAGTTTAATCCAGGAAAGTGTAAGAGGTACTAGATCACTGTCATTTCTTATGATTGAGTAATATTCCATTGTGAACATATACCAAATTTTGATAATCCATTCATGGATTGACGGGCACTTGGGTTGTTTCCACATTCTTGCAATAGTGAATTGTGCTGCCATAAACATTCGGGTGCAGATGTCCTTATCGTAGAATGTTTTGTGCTCTTTTGGGTAGATGCCTAATAGTGCTATTGCTGGATCGAATGGTATTTCTATTTTTAGCTCTCTGAGGTATCTCCAAATTCTTTTCCACAGAGGCTGCACTAACTTACAGTCCCACCAGCAGTGTAGAAGTGTTCCTGTCTCTCCACATCCTCGCCAACATTTGTTGTTTTGTGTTTTTTTGATAGAGGCCAATCTCACTGGGGTTAGGTGATACCTCATTGTGGTTTTGATTTGCATTTCTCTAATGATTAGAGATGTTGAGCATTTTTTTATATGTTTGCTGGCCATTATTCTGTCTTCTTTTGAAAAGTTTCTGTTCATTTCGCTTGCCCATTTGTTGATGGGGTTGTTTGATTTTTTTTTTTTTGAGTTCTAGATAGATTCTGGTTATCAGCCCTTTGTCAGATGTGTAGAGAGCAAATATTTTTTCCCATTCTGTGGGCTGTCTATTCACTCTAATGATAGTTTCCTTTCTTTTGTTATTTTTTATTGTTTTCTGTGCATGAGTTATATGCAATGCAATCCACGTTTTTAGAATTGTCGATATTAATTGTAACAATAAGAACATCAACAAGTAAGATTTTCATGAACCAACTGCAAGGTTTTGCTTCACAAGGCCCTGGGCTGAAAATTAGCCTGAGTTAAATACAACTCACATGGCAGTGCATGTGTTAAGATGTGATGACATCATTCTCACTTAAAAACATGTGACAGGTCTTAACTTCTTTGGCCTGATTCCAAAGCTTGACATTCAGGACTTCCATAATTTCATTCTGTTCCAAATATCACATCTCCCCATTTACCTGCAGGGATGTCCCCACCCCACCCACCCCCACACCCATCAACCTAAGAGATGATTTTTCTGGCTAAAATGCCCTTCCATGACCCACTGCCTTTCTAGATATTTGTCCTTCCCTCCTCTTTCCTTCAGTAAAAACCTTACTTTTTCTATAAGACCCAACTCTAATATTGCCTTCTTTATAAAGCATAGCACATTCTGTCTCATTGGAATGCATTGCTTCAGCCTCCCAAGACATTTTGCGCAAGATTCTATTATTACACATAACATAACACATGGTATCATCAAGCTCAGAGTTGTAATTGTACCCATGTGAACTTTATGGGACCCAGGTGGATCTTATTGATCTCTGATGCCTGTGCATGGAACAAAGGCTCAATACATCTTTGTGGATTTGAATTAGGCTGGATAATTGCAAAATTATGTCACTGGAAGTCAGTCTTGGGATAGAGCCTGTGAATTTCCAAACGTGGCCTTTACTAAAGGTTGTATAAGAGAATTACGAAACAGCTATTGCACCCTAGTGTTAAAACATATTTCTTCCAAAGAAAAGTTAAAACCATGACTGTCATACAGATATAAGATGAATGGTTGTGAAAGATTTTTATTTAATTCATTATAATGAATGAGGGGACCAGTAAGAAGTTAAAATTTGTTTAAAGAATTCTGAAATCACACACATATAGAGGCAATTAGGAATACTGAAATGAATTTACAAATAGATGCAAAATGAGTGAATAGTCATCAAGCAATAATCAATTCTATGGTGCCAGAAGAAATTTATTTACATTTTACGGACAATAATCAGCAGCTTTCTACAACTTATGAAGTGGTAAAACAGCTGAAAGACACTGAAAGGCACAGCTAACCTGGAAGTGTGGCTCTGGAAAGGACATCTATTCATCATTTGGGTTCATTTCAAAGTCTCTCACAGTTTCTACTAACGGCCTTCCTCCCGTGGTCATAATAAATTCAGAGACTATTCTTGATCAAAAAAAAAAAGGCAAGTCTCATTGGGGCTGGCGTAGCAGCTCACCACATTTTAATTGCCTCTACTTGTCCATCACCTGCATTAGAACGTCACTTCCCAAAGAAAGAAACCAAATTTGTCTTAAATATTAATTCTTGCTCTGACAAATTACTGATTTTCTGTTTTCCTACAGTAATATTTGCATCGAGTAAAGCCATCAGGATGTGCTTTCCCCCTCAAGAAGAGTATTTGTGAACTGCAGATGTTAATGATATTTCTTTTCCAAGTAGGTCTTTATCTTGAAAATGAGCTACTTGTTATTAGAGCGTAATGACCTGGTTTGCCGTATAGTATAGTATCACCGTGTGCTCAAGCACTAAAGAGCATATAACAGATCTGGTATGCTTGTGGAAAGTTAGAAACATCGCACTTACATCTAAATCCAGCTTTATCATTTGATCCAGAGAATTTCAACTGCCGATACCACTGTTTATAAAATCTATTTGCAGTTTCCTACTCCTATTTATAAAGATACAGATATAAAGATCCAATTAAGACATGCTCATGGTATTTCTATAAGAGATTCAACATATAGATGGACTTAACACTTTAAAAAATATTACAATATATAATTATTTTTAATAGGAGAAAAAGAATACAAAATTTTATTTTAACATGTATAGCATGGCAGAATCGTAAGAAAATGATTACCCAGCAACCCAGTGCTGTACAGAAGCTTATATATTCTTTTTCTTCAAGGAAGGAAGGACATAAAAAATGTGTATCTAATTATAATGGAAAACTTGTAAATGCCCAAACAAAGGGATACAGTTTTGGAAAAGGTAATTCATGAATTACTTGTATTGTCATACAGTTATTTTAAAATGACTAATTTGAAAATTGTGCTTCCAAGAGGAAAAAAATGTATATGATTTATTAAAATGAAATAAAACATAAAAGATTTATACCTACTTAATAATATATAATCATTAGAACAAGACATGAACAGTAATGATGCATATTGAAAAGGATTGGATTATAGGACACATTTTCTATTTCTGACATTTCCTTTGTGTTGTTACATCAAATAACATTTTTTAAGGAAGGAAGGGAGGAAGAAAGAAATGATGTTGCATAAAGTCTCTTCAGTAGCCTGTGATTTAGGTACTTGTAATACAGGAAAGTAAAGGGTTTCATTACGCTTTGTTTTGCTAACAGGGGTCTGATGTCCTTCTGGTGTGATTTTCATTATAGCTATTTTAAAAGTGCTTGAATTGGGATTAGTTACTTAGTAAGAGTCTTCTTGTTCTTTTCATCACTAACACAATTTATGTGGCCTGATATACAGACTTCATTACCATGCTGTGTCCCTTAAACGCTGGGCCACCATGACCTTGAAAATCCTCAAAGAGAAAGACATCGATTTGAATGATACCACCTTTCAAACAAGGGATCTTGGGTGCCTCATCAGCCCTCCAAGCCTGTTCCTTTCACAGGGCACAGAACCTAAATAGGTTGATGTGTCTCGATGCTGCTGGGTTATGAGTGTGAGCTCATTAGAATTAAATTCTTGCCCACATGACTCATTTGTGGAAGTTAGTAAGTTCCGGGAAACAAGTTCTTGGGCAGTTCTGTGTTCTTATTAAAATCAGCTTAATGGAAAATATCCCACTGGTTAAATGACATTTTATAGCCAAAGGAATACCCCCCAAATATATTTACATTCCGTGAGATGTATAAACACCCATTGTAGACAGCCACAATCCAACATATTCTGTGAGAAGCAAGTGCCTATCATGCAATAGTCGATAGTATGTATTTGCAAGTTTCCTTGTTGGTATTTAAATGTTCATGTTCCCTCACTCACCTCCTTTCATGTTCCAGATAAAAAGTTAAACCAAGCTTATCTGTCTGAATGGAAGAGCCTATATGCAGGGGTGTTTGGGGATCTGTCTTCTTCTGTGTATGCATAAATATTATCTGAGTAGCATGTGCCTAAAATATATTAATTGGGTGTGGAGATTCATGCTTTGGGAAGTGTCATGTCCCCCCTCACAGGCGGATGGATGTTCTCAACCAAAATTTGGTTTTGGTTTTGGCTCTTTGATGCCAAGAGCATCTGGACAAGTTTATCGCTCACACAGTGAAGTTCTCTGTGGAGAGTGGAGTGGGCTCCCAAGCAAGTCTAAGAATTCCTTGAGTAAGCAGAGAAAAGAGACTGGCTTGGGGTTCGATGTTGTTACAGGATAGGACCTGGGTGAGGGTTCCTGTGCATGGGTTAGAACTTGCATTGTTCGAACTTCCTGCTGGTGCCACAAGACAAAAAACTCACTTATCGCCTTTCCAGACATGAGGCGGAAGGGGAAGGAGGAGTGACAAAAATTAAAAGATGTTGGCAGTTAAACATCAAAAATGGAGTCAAAAGATTGGGTGCAATGTCTCATGCCTATAATCCTAGCACTTTGGGAGGCCAAGGTGGGAGGATTGCTTGAGGCTGGGAATTCAAGAATTCATGTCCCGGCCTGGGCAACATAGTGAGATCCCATCTCCACAAAAAAATAGAAAAATTTGCCAGGCATGGTGGCCCACACCTGTAGACCCAGCTACTCAGGGGACTGTGGCAGGAGGATCGCTTGAGCCCAGGAGCTCGCGGTTGCCTTGAGCTGTGATGGGACCATTGCTCTCCAGCCTGGGCAACACAGTGAGACTCTGTCTCAAAAGAAAAAAAAATGGGGTCAAACTCTTCATAATAGATGATAAAGAAGTGGGAATTTAAAATAAGTATATAATCCCTTCTTGTTCCCTTTAAAAACTCTTGCTCTCCTCCCACAAATTATAAATTGGAATTTGCAATCTGATATAGAAAGTAATAAGTAAACCAATATTTATAATTCCAGAGAAAGAACAATAGTAAATATATGCATAGGTATAAATATAGGGGGCGGATGAAAGGAATGTATATGTAGGACTAGGGAAGGTGAGGCTAGAACCCTATGGTGAAGTAGATCTGAAAGGCAGTGAGGAGGATAAGGCATTTCATGGCTAAGAAAATAGGATGTGCAAAGGCATGGAGGAGACAGAACATGTCCCAGTGAGAACATTTTTAAGAGAGAGCAAGTATGGCTATTGTATAACAGAGTTCTGAGAAGTGAGGATGGAGGTTTCCATCCACAGCTGGTCTGAAACCACCATGACTTACAATATCCTAAAAAGAAAGTTGTGGCATCGAAGGATTTTTAAATAAAAAGCAACAAGACGACATACGCATTTTTGATAAACCACCCAGCGGCCAATCGAAGGATGGAGACCAGATTAGAAGCAAGGACACCTAGGAGGGAATTGTAGGGATGCAAGTGTGAGATGAGAGAATGGCCTAGAGTAGTCAGGAGATTGAAGAGGTGAGATGATCTTAAAGAGGTAGCTGCCCCCTGACCTCAGTGGCTGATTGTATGGTTACAAAGGGCGGGGAGATGTGGAGTAATTAAAGTGTAGAGACAATTGGGAGTGAATGCCAGCCTTCTGATTTGGACAAATAAGCAAGGGAAAAATAAAAATAAAAATAAAAAGAAGTGGAGTATAAGTTGTTTGTGTGACTTCCAGACAACATCCAGAAAGCAAGAGGGGTAATGAGGCCGGAGCTGGTGACCTCAGACTACTGAGAGAAGGAGGGATGTGTCTCCTTCCCCTTCTAAAAGCACAAAAATATACAGGTCATATTCCATGACACCTTACAAAATCAAAACATTGCTCCTTAGGATGTTGATCTACTTAAGAGCCTTTACATGAGGCAAAAAAAAACCCAAAACCCTAGTATATCCAAGAATATTTCATAAATATTTATTTCAGGAACTGGCTTATATCCCTTTCTTTGCTTAACAAACAAATTCTCCTATTATTGGTGATGCCATCCCTAGTAGACTATAGAGAAATCATGTCAGGAAAAGTCAGAAAATAAAAGTCTGAACCATGCAAAATTAATTGCAAACAGTGCAAAACAGTATGCAACGAAAAGTAGGTCACCTCCCCCAAACCAGAATCCTCAGTCCCCTCTCCAGAAGCAGTGAATATTGCTAGCATTTCCTGTGTCTTTTCAGAAATCTGAATCGCTTTGCTGTGAACCGTGGCGAGTGGCTCTCCACCTAATCTTTCAAAAGGATTTACCTATCCCGAAGTCTATTTTTTCGATTCCAAGACCCACAGAGCCAGAACTGCCCCCAAAAGTAAATTAAGCAGCTGAGGAATAGATCAAAGTAACCAATGACTCTTAGGCCCAGTTGAGTCAGTTTTTACAAGTTGAGTGATTTATTATCTGCCTCTGGTGAACATGCCTCCTGCAAGGTTTCAGTTTCTTTCATCAGGGCTGTGGCTCCAGGTGGCCCACCTGTTTCCCTACAGAGCTCTGAAAATTGTCTTACCTTGGAACCGATCAGCAACAGCATCACACAACTGGGAATAATCTAAGACTGCAAGAAGGACACTTTAGTATAGAATCTGTCTCTTCCTTAATTCGGGGTGAGAATAGTTGCCAGGAGAGAAAATGCTTTGGAAATGCTATTATTTTCATTTCTTCTATCTCAGAAACAAAAGATTCAAAGAAATAAATCATCATCACCAGATACTTCCATCCTGAAATATCTTATTAAGTTGCCATTCTATAATCCTTTTTTAATATGAGACGCTTGGGTAAAGCATAAACTTTTTAAATAGTCCTTTTTATTATAAAATATATCTATTAAAAATATATATATCTATTGGGGAAAATATGAAAAGCCTATGAAAATAGAAAGAACATTAAAATAATCATTACGCCACCATCCAAAGATAACCATTGTTGATATCTACCAAGCTATATTTCAGCTATAGATACCACAGTTTTGCTTTACAGTTTTCCAATATACTCAATTTTCTTCAGACTCAAATCAAAAGAAGTAACTCATTAAAGTGGGCTCTTTGTGTCTTTGTCCCCAAGCAGGGAGCCAGCTGTTTCTGCAGGTGTGGGAATGATGTAGCATTCCACTGCAGCAGGTGTTTAATAATCCTTTCCTTGTACCTGCTATCTCCTCCAGCGGTGCTGAGAGCAACAGAAACTATTCTGAAAACCCACTCCGTGGAAGGTAGAGATTAAGCATGAATGATTTACACCTGTGAGAAAGATTGTTTCTTTTAAAACTCTCTTTAAATTGTGGTTAAGATATATTTGTTTGGGAAGGCTATTGGTTCAGCTTTAGCATTGGGAGAAGCTGCAAGGGAACTAGGAAGATTGTGGCTATTTGTTTAGTACCAAGCTGGTCCAGCTTCCCCAGCATCCAGATTGTATAGGCTTCCCTGCTATTCCCATGGGATATATAAAAAAATGGGGAGGGGGGCACATAGAGCCTGATACAGTTAGAAATCTTCCAGTTTTATAAACAATTTTACAGTTTTATATTCAATGACTTAAAGCTACTTTTTTAAAAATAGTTTCTGTTGGAATGATGGAAGTGTATGGTATTTACCCATGCTTTAAAGGCTTTCAAATACTGTTCCAATGTACTCTGGTGCAGTGGGTGACTCATGGAGTGTCAACAGAGGACATCCAAGTTACGTAGTTAGCCTAGAACATCACATCATGTGTTCTAAGCATACATTGTGCCTTATGCTAACGTAAAGTCAGTAAATTTTATCCTTTTGCATCAGCAGACACTGCCAAATTGGTACCTTTCAGAGTGACATTGATGTTACTGAACATAAGGCAAAAACAGAAGTATATGCCAGTGAAAAATAGCAACAACGAAAGGGGAAAATTGGGCTAAAGACGGTGTTTAGCAAAATGAGCAGCAATGTATTTTGTCATCGAACTATAAGCATTGAATACAGTGTCCAAATGAAAAACACCTTTGACAATCAGATACTCTATTATTCTATTTTACATATCCCAAGATAGATGTCAAGAAAGTTGATTTTACCACCATCTTTTATAATTTAGGCTAATGTTAAGACTCCTTTATTGAAAGTAAACTTTCCTACAAATGTAAAATTCAATCTTTATTTTGAGTGTGTTTGGTCTTATTTTCCATCTCGGTCCAAATCTAAGGATTCAGTATGACAATCTTATGGTTTAAGAGGAAAATTAGAGGCCTAGGGAGTGACATTGGACAGTCCATTCAGGTAATAGAGGGAGCCATTTAAGGCTTTTTAAAAAAACTAATTTAGGCATAACAACTGAATTGTTACACCTGATCCTTTAACCAGGTAAACCGAATAGGATGACAGGTCTCTCTGGACTGATAAAATACTGCACAGCTCTCCAAAGATAAATCCTTTGATCAATGGGCCATTAATGTCAGCCCTTCTTGTATCTTCTGCCTTCCACCAAAGATTATCATGGCTTAATAAGGAAAGTGAACAACTGAAATATCATGATTTCACTGTGTTGTTAACTGCATCAGAGAATTGATTCATGTTTGAATTTACAATTATTATAATCCCTAAGGTCTTCTTTTGGTCAATTTAGCTCCTGTTAATCCACATCTTCCTTAATCCTGTGCATGCTCACTTCTTCCTTCTGATTAATCTAAATGTATTTTTAGAAAGAGTAATATAAGGACATTAAAAAGAATAAACAGAGTTAAAAAGAAAATTTGAGCAATAGAAAAATGCATGTGATACCAGGTAAGTATCACTTGTGGTCCAGATCTCTGATTCCTCAGGCTTCTCTACAGCGAACACTGTTACCATATTTGCATATTGTTCCAGAAACGGTCCCAGATGCATGCACACACACAGGTGTGATTGTTTACATGTGCGTAGCCCTTGTTTTTCTCACAGATGGGATCATACTACACATAGTGATACTGCGTTTCTTTTTCCACATAGCATAATTAGCATAAAGATCTAAGGGAAGGATATTATTGCACATTTCCCTATTATCATATTCTTATTATAATATATGCAACCCAGGGGACTATATGAGCTTTCAAAATCACTTTCATATAAAAAAAATCATAAAAAA
>NW_012141080.1:3490633-3493112 GCF_000956105.1 Propithecus coquereli
TAAAGACATGGCTATGGGCTTTTACCACCACCACAAAGCAATACCAGAGGAATCAGGTAGGGATGTTTTACCTTTGCTTCTGTTTGTAATAATACTACCGAAGAAATATAATTGGCCTAATGGGGCATGTGCCCACCCAGGACCAAGCATCAGTCACTGTGGCCATGTGCAAATGGCATTACTATTGGCCAGACTGATATCACATATCGACCTTGTACTTAACAGACAGAAAACTGAAAACCCCATCAACATTCTACAGAATGGGCAGGAGGGGTGAAGAAGTTCCCCATAGAAAGAGGAGTAATATTAGGGAAGGGTGAAGATGCTACCTTAAATAAACAGGAAACACACACACACACACACACACACACACACATTCACTTATAAACAGAACTTCAAATTCCTTTAACATACCTCCCACTGAGAAGTGGGTCTAAATCCCCCTGCTTTGAATCTGGTTCTGTGCCTGCATGGCCAATAGAGTATAGCGGTAGTACTGCTGTCCAGTGTGAAGCCCAAAGAATTAAGAGATGGGCAGCTGTTCTATTTTCTTGGGCTCTTGGAAACAAACCACAATACTACGGGGAAGTTTGTGGGGAAGCTGAGGCAGAGAGGAGACAAAGTCCCAGGCCCTCTTCCCCGTCTGAGCTCTCAGCCAACAGCCAGGACCAAATTGCCAGGACCAAATTGCCAGAGGATTCTAAGTATATCCTCCAGCCCCAAGTCCAGTTGTCTTCATGATGCTGTGAGGAGCAGAGACAAGCCTTCCTTCAAAGCCCTGCCCACATTGCATGCTTGTGAGCCGATTATTACTGGTGTTTTAAGTCATTAGTATTAGGGGCATCTGTTATGTAAAAATAGATAACTAGAACAACCAGAGTCCCAAAAGTTTTGCTCTTTCTTTTACATTGAACACATAAAGTTGGTGCAGCACGTTTTTTTCATAGACCTCAAAGTACCCAGTACTATGCCAAGCACATTGTGGTTGTGCTATAAATATGTATGAGATAATTGAATTATGCATCCATCACTTGGTAAATGGATAAATAGCACAAAGAACTTAAGTGACTTTTGGAAGCGGGTCTTAGGCTAAGCTGGAAATAAAAGATTTTCATAACCAAGTTGAATGCATTATCTATCAGGACCCACAGAATAGTCTCTTTACATTAAGCAAAATTTAACTCTTCTACTTCTCATGGAATAAGATGATAAGAGGGAGTGAATGCTTTCTAAGCTTTAAAAGTAAGCGTGCTGAAATGCCTGGAAGGATAGACTATAATGCATTAACAGGAGTTAACTATGGAGAGTAGCCCTTAGTGTGTAAGGAAGTAAATTGATTTCTTACCTTCTGTACCACCCTTATTTCTTACATTAATTTTATACTTTTAAATGACATTAGATTAGACCTAGTAAGGAAATTCACCAAAATGTTAGCAAGTGTCTTGATTATAGGATTATGAGGGTTTTATACTGACATTTATTACCTGAATCATACACTGATAGTGAAAATGTATTCCCCTACAGTTCCTGCAGAATTTAATTTCAAATTCTTATCTGTCAAGATTCCAGATTTTATATAACAGAAAAAATTCTTTGCACATTATCTAGATGTGTCATGCAAAATCAATTTTAATGTCTGAAATCTCAAATTCATGCACAAAGAGGAGAATTATATATCTGAACACCTACTCCCACCTGCATCAGGAAACCATTATGGTAAACTTTGCTCTAGAACAGCACGGTCCCCAACCTTTTTGGCACTAGGGACCGGTTTCGTGGAAGACAATTTTTCCACGAACCAGGGTGGTGGTGGTGGTGGGGGGGGTGGTTTCAGAATGATTCAAACACATTACATTTATTGTGCAGTCAAACCCCTCTGCTAATGATAATCTGCATTTGCAGCCACTCCCCAGTGCTAGCATCACCGCCTCAGCTCCACCTCAGATCATCAGGCATTAGATTCTCATAAGGAGCGCAACCTAGATCCCTTTCGTGGCGCAGTTTACAAGAGGGTTCATGCTCCTATGAGAATCTAATGCTGCCGCTGATCTGACAGGAAGCAGAGCTTATGTGGTGATACAAGTGATGGAGAACGGCTGTAAATACAGATAAAGCTTCACTTGCTCGGCCTGCTGCTCACCTCCTGCTGTGTGGCCCAGCCTGGTACCAGTCCACAGCCTGGGGGTTGGGGATGGCAGCTCTAGAATGCAGCACCAGTAGGAATGTTGCAAATAACTCACCGATGAGTCTTTTTATTCTTGTAGCTTTTGTCTTGCCATAGGAGTGTTTCCAGGGAAAAGGTTTGAAACACGCCCTTGCTCAGTGCTTCGTGATTAAGTGGTAAGATGGCAAAGGGTCCATCTGCATCCACCTCTGAGGCTCACGCACTGCTAAGGGATACTAAATCTTTGACACTTTCAGAGATTTTCTGTTTACATGAAAGCTAGAAAATTAGTTAATCTGGTACTTTAGATTCTCT
>NW_012141080.1:3493162-3494658 GCF_000956105.1 Propithecus coquereli
AGGGACCACAGATTTTGATTTCTCTCCAGTGGGCTTCCAAATTGCTTCCAGTTTAAAGACAAAGCGTGAAATCGCAGACGTGTGTGTCTTGGAACAGGCCATGCCTATGGATTAGAGCAGCCCAGAGACCCGATGGTCTCTATCCATAGATCTATCTAGGATGCTTCCACTTCTCTTACACTAGAGATGTAGCTTTCCTACATGAGGATTCATTGATACAAAACATAATGAACACATTCAATGGACCATGGTACTTTTCACTGCAACATAAATTTTCTAGGGAGTACCTACCATTCCCCTCTCTCTAAGCTTCTACTTTTAATTTCTCCTGCAGGCATATTTCATGTGCTGTTGTTGGCATATGCATCTACGCTTTTCAGTAAGGGAATAACCCAATGAAAACAATTGCATCAACTACTACCTAACCCCATGCTTTATGCTGAATTGCATATACCATGACCACTGAGAAATAATATTTAGTCTAGGGACAACTTCACATGACACGGACTTTCATTTTAAAGAAAATATACCCGGACAATTTTGCAGAAGATATGAATACACAAGCCACATGCGGTTTCAAAACTAAAAATAGAGCATCACAGGTGAGATGTGTGTTCATTCATAGGTGAAACTGTAAGGTTTCTCTTATAAAATACAGAATTCAGAAAAATAAGTCATAATTTAATTGGGAATGTATTTGTAAATTATAGGCACATTCTCATTTTTTGAAATGTTTATATTTCAAGTTTTTGTGAGGATATAATTTGTGAAGCCAAACTTTTTCTCCTATATTGATATTATACTTCCTCCTTCATCCTAATAATAGGACATATCTCCTAGATGTATCTGAGGGGATGCTGCCTGCAGAAAGTAAATACTAACATTGTTGTCACTTGTGCACGTAAAGCTTATTTGCTTCATCACATTATAGATAATAAAAAATAAACAGATAATGAAATATTGTAATTACATCTGTAATGCCTAATTCTAATAACTATCATTATTTGAGACCTCATAACATGGACCCCTGGATGAAATCCAGTATAGATTTTATGTATATGTTCACTTTAACTAACTTGGATCATTCACATCTCTTCCTTTGATCATGTTTTCATGTCCTCCCAAAGATAAGAGCTGTATAACATCAAACATTTGGAAACTTCTGTTTTATAAAACTTGAAGATTTTCACTCATTTATACCTATATTAATCAATCATGCTATGATATTTTACATTTAGTGAGTGTCTACCATGTCCCATCTAGTCCTCATTGAGAACATTTCAAAGTAAATATTATTACCAAAGAGTTAAATTGACACCCAGGGAAGTTGTCTAACATGTACAGGGATTTACATGGCATATGACATTCAAACCTACTTCTGACAAGCTTTTTTTAATGTGACAAAGAGTAAAGACATGGCTATGGGCTTTTACCACCACCACAAAGCAATACCAGAGGAATCAGGTAGGGATGTTTTACCTTTGCTTCTGTTTGTA
>NW_012141080.1:3506750-3557435 GCF_000956105.1 Propithecus coquereli
AGATGGATAAGATACTGATTTTTGCTGAATACAGATGATAACTATATGGATATTTTTTATACAATTTCCCTAATTTTGTGATTTTGAAATTTCCCATAATAAAAAATTCTGAAAAGGAACTATAAAGAGTTTAAGACCATTATATGCCATTTTTAAAACTTTACAATTATCAGAAAATTTGAGTGCAACATCACTGTTAAGTCATGCTCTTGAACTCTTTTCCAAACTATATATACAATCAAATCCTTTTGCATATACATGCTTTTGTTTTTAATATAAACCACTTAGCTTATACAAAAGTGCCTACTTACTGTAAGTTATAAAATGTGTTTCCATTTATATAAATTATGCAATGGATAAGTAATTCAAAAATTAATCTGGAAAATAAAGTACCTGACTTGTGACATCATTTTTCACTATACAAAGAAAAAGTGAGCCCCTTCCTCTTTATTTTGAATCATTTGCATATACTGCCCTCAATCTGGGTCACAAAATGCTAATATTATTGCAGTTAGCATGATTAATTCACTTATTTGTTTATTTAATTTGTGCATCATTTTAATTAAATAGGCAATGTCAAAGGAGTTGAACTCTCAAATTTAGAGCATTAAAAAATGAAATGAAATAAATCTTTTTAACTTGTCAAAAATATGATAGATTTAGAAAGCATCTTTTAATATTAAAATTGTAAACAATTTAAAAATATCTTGGCCCCTTCCCCCAGCTGGCCCTCTTTAGTTATAATAAATGGAAGCTAATATAATTGCCCCATTCCCTATTTAGCAACTTAAAAAATTTGGGGCTTACAAATTCTCAATAGAGGCTCCCAAGTCTCTTTACTTATCAACCCAAGACAGAAGTATAAACAGAAAGTAGCATGAAGTAACTCACCCCGTAATGTGCCCACATTTGCCTTCAAATACCAATCCCACTAGTCTCTTGAATTTTCAAAATCTCTGTTCATGTCATGCTTTTCAGACACCTGATAACATGATTTCTAGCTTGAAGATTATGAGCAAGGGTTTTAGCTTTCCAAACCTCAGTTTCCTCACTGATTCAATTGAGATAATAACAGTATATACCCCATAAAGTTGCAATTATTAAGTGAGATCATGCATGTGAAGTGGCCACCACTGCCTGACATAAAAAAAATCTCAAAATGTGAAAATCGTAATACATATTCAAAAACCAGTTATGAGTATTATTTTTTTCTTATATTTATTTTCATCACTCAAGGTTTTGGGGATAGTTCCACAAAGATGACATGATTCTGTAGGTAAAATTCTTGTCTCTCATATCCCTGAACCATCCCCCTACCCAGACTGTTTTTCCTCTTTAATTCCTTTGGACAAGAATCTGGTAAAAGGCAGTTCCAGCTGTGGTGTCCAATTTAAGAGAAAGAATATAAAATGACAAATACAGAATTATGTACAAATGTGTGTGTTTACTTAGAATGAGCAATCACAAAAATTATCTATAAAAAGCTAAAATATACCACCATTATCACAACATTTGGACACATAACCTTTTTATTAATTAGATACCTAACACACCCCCAGAAAATATTTTTCTCCTTTTTTTTTTTTTTTGGTAAACCAGTATACTCTTTGAATGCTTTCACATATGACAATGGTTTTGTTTCCACTTTCCCTAGAAAGAACAGAATGGTAATTTCTATTTTCCTCTAACAGGTTGATTGAATTGTAGGGTTTTTTCGAGTTTGATAGTTGGTGTTCATAAAACAAACGAGTTCACACACAGATGTACTTCTGTTTGCAGTACTTCTACGGAAGTGTGCCTTTACAAACATATCAATTCTGATAAGTTCTATTTCATACTGTTTTGACCAAAAATGTGAATTGCATTTATAATGTCCTGTGCTGCCTTCTATTCCTGCAAAAAAATGAGAGATTAAGTAAACATGCCTGCGGTTACACAGCTGGCAGATCGCTGAGCTGGGATCGCATTCTTGACAGCTGACATTCATCATTACTCATTTTCTTACCTACTCCTCTGCAGGATGGCCTCCATCTCATCCCTGCCCCTCCGTTAGCTTAACTGTGAAGAGGGGAAGGGAGAAGATGGAAGACAAGGTAGAATCTGCAGAACATTTGCTGTGTATCAGTCTCATCTGTGTGGTACTTTCTTTATCTTGTTTATTCTTCAAAGAAACTCTGCAATGTGTCATTTTCTCCAGTTTACAAATGAGAAAACTACAATTTAGCAGTTCAAGGTTACAACACCAAGAGAGTCAACAGTACGGTTCCAAAGTCCATGTTCTTTCCATTATACACATCTGATGCCATAAAAATGTAAGAGAAAAATGTGGGCTGTCTGGGATGAAACTGTAAAGTTAGACTTCACACTCATTTATTTTATAAATACTTTTGTTAGTTTCCTGTTCTTTCCTGGATTGTAAATGCATCCAGGAAAGCACTTAGTATGTTCTCCACCAGATGCTTCTCAATGAGGGTGGACCTGGAGCAGACCTAGGGTAGCTAATGGGTCCATGACAAGCTCATGTTGGTGAGGAAGGGAAAATATTCCAGATACACAGTGGCATATTTTAGTATTTACAGCATCCGTGTATTTTTCCTACAAATCTTCCCTTGTTTTTGTCAGTACCACATCCAAACATCATTTCCAAATCCCTCAAAATCATTTGGCCGCTTTTTGTCCCTGATGACACTTGTAGAATATTCAGTCATTGGTCCATAATACTAATATAACCAAGTATCTCTTTGTGATTACTTTTTTGTTTTCTTGGGGATTTAAGGGTTTTTGTACAATTTATTATGGTGGGGTAAAGGATTGCCTTCTCATTTTAGAATTTTATTATTTTATTACGTTAAACACAGCATACAACTTACCATTTTAATCATTTATAAGTATACATTTCAGTGTCATAAGTACATTCATATTATTGTGTAAACATCATCACCCTTCATCTCCAGAATTTGTTTATCTTCTCAAACAGAAACTCTAAACCTATTAAACAATAACTCCCCATTTCCCCCTCCTTTCAGCCCTTGGCAACCACCATTCTGTTTTCTGTTCCCATGAGTGTGTCTATTCTAGGTACCTCATATAAGTGAAATCATATCGTATTTGTCCTTTTGTATCTGGCTTGTTTCATCACTTGGCATGAAGTGCTAAGTGATCAAGTTTCACCTGTGTGGTAGCACATGTCAGAACTTCGTTCCCTTTTAAGGCTGAATAATATTCCATTGTATGTAGACACTATTAATACATTTTTTTATCCATGCAACATCAATGAACATTTGAGTTGTTTTTATCTTTTGGCTATTGTGAATAATGCTGCTCTGAACATTGCTGTAAAAGTACCTCTCCTATAATTTTTAAGATGAGGAATTTACTGCTATAAATACTGCTCGTTTAAAAGTCAGCAGGGTGATCTTGGGGGTTCCACACCCCAATACCCAGGCCAGAGTGAGGGGACAGGGAAAACTCTAAGGCTCTGCCATGGTCATTGCTTGCAAAGGCAGGTCCTCCTGGAAAAGGCTTTGGTCAGCATTGCTTGGGATTATCCCGCCAGGGTTGTCCTGGTCCTGGCCAAAGGGAGGAGAGTTGTGAGATCTCCTGCAATTTCCCATCATGCGTGGAGCATTCACCCCAGGGTCCAAGTAAAGTTACCTTCAAAGGCAGCTTCATTGCAGTCTGGAATCTTCCGTTCACTAACAAGACAAAGAGTGCCCAGTTCCAGTAGCATCAGCGAAGAACTGCTACAGGGCCAAGTAAGATCAGAGATCATCTAGATTTGGCAGCCAATAGGATATTTTTAAAAACACCTAGAATCAATTGACCACAATATGTGGGTGTCCCTTTTATTTATTTATTTATTTACCGTTATTTATTTTTTTAGAGATGAGGTCTCACTCTGTCACCCAGGCTGGATGCAGTGGTCCAATCATAGCTCACAGCATCCTCAAATTCCTGAGCTCAAGAGACCCTCCTGCCTCAGCCCCCTGAGTAGCTACAACTATAGGCACACGCCACTATGCCCGCTAATTTTCTTGAAATTTTGTAGAGACAGTGTCTCACTATATTGCCCAGGCTGGTCTTGAACTCCTGGCCTCAAGCAGTCCTCCCGCCTCAGCCTCCCCAAGTACTAAGATTACAGGCATGAGCTACTGTGCCCCACAAGTGTCCCTTAAAACAGCAGTTCCCAACCTTTTTGGCACCAGGAACTGGTTTCATGGAAGACAATTTTTCCACAGATAGGGGAGAAAAGCAGAGCTCAGGAGGTGATGCAAACAATGGGGAGCAGCTGTAAATACAGGTGAAGCTTTGCTTGCTCTCCTGCACTTACCTCCTCTGTGTAGCCCCCCATTCCTAAGTTTCGTGGAATACAATTTTCCACAGATGGGGAGTGAGGGGGGTGCAGAGCTCACGGGGAGGGGGAGCCGTGTGGCCCAGTTCCTAACAGGCCAGGGACCAGGACTGGTCTGCAGCCTGGAGATAGGGGACCGCAGCTTTAAAAATAAGTGTACACTCTTTTTCTGCCTTACTGATAAATTACTGTAAGGATTTTAGGATAATTACCTGCTACAGCAGTAAATCAAAATCTACAAATGGTAGGACAATTTACTGTATACAAAGGTATTTATTGTTTTTAAAGATAAGCTTTGTGTGTGAGTGGATTTCTGACTCTACATTTATTTCATATTTTAAGCTTCGTTAAGTGATATATTTCTTAAGTTTCTATTGATCAGTTTGACATTATAGATCATCATTTTTTTAAAAAAAATGTAAGAAATATTTATCTCCTTTGTATTGAATATTCTGAAAGTATTTGGTTCTCATCACTGTGAGATGAATTTTTTTCATGGTATCCAAATGGCGATAAACTATAAAGGGAAAAAAATTCCTAATGAATATTATTTTGCCTTAGTTATTTTCCTTAAGAACACTTTTCTATTTCGTGGAAAGAATATTTTTTGGTTGTTTTTGTCTATGTTTTATTTGTTTTTGAATGTGTTTTTCTTTTCTGTTGGCCTAGCTAATACAGTGATAACCCTATTCTTAAAAAAAGTAATCCCTGCTGTGCTTATCACACACTCTCCACTAGGAGGCTCTACTTTGATCACTTACAGACTTCAAGCACAGGAAAGCATCTTTTTACTGGTAGAGTGTTTTTGTTAAATAATAAAGTCACCACCTATATCATAGAATGAGAAAGAAAGAGAGGGAGAAGTCTAAATTAGAATTTTTTCTATCTTCTTTACTTCTGATTATCAGTAATGTCTAGAAGTTTGCTTCTTAATCACTGAGGTAGTAAACAGAGCTTACCTGAGCAAACCCTTTTAACAGGGTGCTATTTTTTATGCATAACCCCTTATTTAGCAAAAGCCATTGTTGAAACATTGCTCTTTATCCTTGCAAACTTCCTCCCATATGCATGTGTGTATTGTGTATAATTAACAAAATGAAATACGGTATATACTGCTTTTTTAAAACACTTTTCATTTAAGATATGAATAGTTTCCAACCTCAGTGCATTTATTCTGCAAAATCTATTTCATCTTTAATTTGTTTAGTTAAAAAAAAAAGCAAAAGCCATCCAAGTCTTTATAGGTAGCATTAAAAGTGAACTCTATCCCTCTTTTCCAGCTCCAGAAACGACAGCTATCAATAGTTTGGTAGACTGTCTTCAGATATTTTTTCTAGCCTTATTGAATATAATTGACAACAATTGTAGCAATTGTATATATTGAAGGTGTACAGCTTGATGACTTAATATTGGTATACATTATGAAATGATCACAGCAGTCAAGCTAATCAACTTATCCATCACCCCTCATAGTTACATTTTGTGGTGAGAACATCCAAAATCTAATTTTATTAAGCTTTGAGATAATAAATTTAGGCCCCCATGTAAAATTCCTTGATTGCTCAGAGTAGATAGGGCAGGAGGGAGCTGGGGACATCCTGTGATAAGTCCTGATGCCACATCTGGAAGAGTGAACACCTGTCCTAGGCTCAGAGGATGGGTCAGGGGCCTGAGCAACTTTAGGTCACTTTAGGCCCACTTCATCCACCTGTACCGTGAGAGCCACCAAGAAAAGAGGTGACAACAGGAATTCCAAAGACCTCTGGGGCAAAATCGGCATGTTGCAGCACCTCATTTTACCTTCAGGATTTCTTCAGAAATGTCTAGCAATGCACTCACTCTGTGTTTCACCGTATTTCAGTGACTTGAAGACACAGGCTTTTTACATCTTAATTGCCCTGAAATCAGGATGTGCCTTATAAATGATTGTTGTTGGCCAGGCGGCAGCCGTGCTTCAGTAAAAGAAACTCATGACTAGGGTGGCTATGGAGGAGAGAAGAGAATAAAGGCTTTGAGTACCACAGCAAGTTGTTCTTTAACTTTAGAGTACATCAGAATCACCTGTAAAACCTGTGAAAACACAGATTGCTGGACCCCTTCTGCAGGATTTTGGATTCAGGGCATCTGGCATGTGGCCAAGAATCTGCTCTTCTAACAAATTCCTGGTGCTCCTGATGCTGGTCTGGGAAACCACACTGAGAACTATTTCTCTAAGTGCTATGGACTGACTGACTGTGTCCCCTCAAAATTCTTATGTTGGAACCTAATCCTCAATGTGATGGTGTTAGCAGGTAAGGCCTCTGGGAGGTGATCAGTTCATGAAAGTGGAGGCTTCATAAATGGATTAGTGCCCTTATAAGGAGCTGAAAAGACCAGGGTTCTCCCCTTCTACCATGTGAGAACACAGCTAGAAGGTACCATCTATGAAGCGGGAATTAGGCCCTCACCAGACACCAAATCTGCAATCTTGGACTTCCCAGCCTCCAGAACTGTGAAAAATACATTGCTCTTGTTTAAAAGCCACCCAGTCTATGATATTTTGTTATGGCAGCCCAAATGGACAAAGACACTAGTCCTTGACACAGATCAATAATACAGAATATAGAATCAACATGCAAAAATCAGTTGTTTCTATGCACTAACAACGAACTCTCCAAGAAAGAAATTAAGAAAACAATCCCATTTATGATAGCATCAAAAAAAAAATCCACCAAAATGTTAGGAATAAACTTAACCCAAGGAGGTGGAAGACTTGCACACTAAAAAGTATGATGTTTTGGTAGCAGAGTTGTATTAAAATAGAGTTGAAGGTGTGTCCAGAGAAGTGCTTTCTATTTTAGTGTAATCATTATAAGACCAAAGAAGTGACTGTCTTCTGAAATTCACCCTAAATTCTTGATGAATTTAAGTTTATATGGTGTTCGTGGCATTAACGAGTGTTTACAAAACACCTGCCTTCTACACCTTTACACCTGAATGATGAAAGCATGAGGAAAGAGTCAGACAAAAGCAGTGATTAAGAAATGAAATTACAGGAACTCTAATTCGTAAGAGTGCAGTCATCATATAAAGGTGAACCAAGAGCTTTTTGTTTTTAATTTGAAAATAAGGTGTACACATGTTGCTTCACATTTTAAGTATAGAGCTTTATGCAAGAGCTAAAATTTTAAGTGTCTAGATCTCACAAATGCAACTACTTCCCAATTATATGCAAGCAAAGAAAACAATCCTCTACTAAAAATTAAAATCTCCCCAAGATATTGAGAAAAGTAAGTAGTCATTTTTTTATAGAACTTGGGGATATTTTGATTAATTATTTTTCTCCAGCAAAAAATGTGACATAACAACTGGATGTATCTATTAATTAGTTTAAATGCAGGAATACTGAACACCCTCAGAAACACAAGAATGTATACTGTTAAGATTCTTCACATGTGCCCTGGATATTATCTAGTCCATTTATTTAAGAAAATAAAAAATAATAATAATCTTATGCTGCCCATCTATCATCCCTGTCCAGAGAATATCAACTTTCCTTCAAAGCTGGTATAAGCAGCCTCAACTCTAGATTAGTTAGAGAAAAATACTATTCAATTCTCAGGTTTGCTATAACTTGATCAACTGAAGAATTGCATGAGAAAGCAGATGTCTGTTGCCACAGGTCATTAAGTTCTCTCTCTGTCTGAGCAGCCACTTACAGCATAAGAGGAAGGAAGAGAGAACACCCCAAAGAAAAATATCAGTCAAATATTTAGTCACTCCCCTGTATTTTATCCCTTCATTAGGTTTTACCTCAGAGCCAAAACAGAAAGGAACAAAGAAGAAACCTTCCTGCCATATATTACTGTCTTACTGTTTTCTCCAGCTTGGATGCGAATGCAAGATTGTTCTTTTCTGGCTGGAGGCCTCCAAAAGCAGTGCTTCGAGTCTATTTCTCATTTCATCTATGGCTCAAATCTCTTATTAGGAGAGGAAAATAACAAGTGGCATTTCTTCCAATAATAACCACCTGATAGCCCAGTTTGTCTCCCAGGCCAGCCACCTAAACTCTTAAGTGGACAAAGATTTTTTCTTTTTTTTTTTTCTGCATTGACATCCACATTCCCAGTAACCTAACTGAAAACTGCAGGGTTGCTCAACGATGCTGCTCTTTGAAATACCGGTGCCACCTCCACTGAGTTTTTATCAATCTCGAGAGTAGAAGCTGTTACTGGGAGGTGAGTTTCACTAACCCTCATTTATAAATAGAAGAAAAGAAGCCCAGAGCCAAGAAAATATAGAGGCTACACCACTGCAAACCACATATCAGCTCAGTCAATTTCCAGTTCCCCATTGAAGCCTAATTTTCCCTTTGAACCCAGAGAAAGCCGAGGGTGCCTCTTTCTTGGAACAAAAGGAAGAACGCCCTCCCTTCATACAAATCTGTGTCGGACTTCTAAGTGAATATGGATAACAAAGGACAATGGGCCTTTAGGTAGAGGTGCAGAGGTGAGACAGAAAAAACTTTAAAGGGGATTGTGTGAGGGGAAAAGACCTAAGAGACACCTTTAATAGTTGCCTAGAATTGTTCAAAGTCTTGATTTCTTTCCAACAAAGGGTTTCTTTGTTGGAACTGTGTTCAGACAGGCATGACTTGAAATCCCAGCTTAGTCAATTACCAGATGTATTTCTTAGTCAGTTTCTTTACGTTTTCTGAGCCTTGGTTTGTGATTCTGTAAAATGAGGAACACAGGCAATGCCATTCCCTGGCTCCTGGCAGGACATACGATAATATTTGTCCATAATGTGTATGGACAGAAGCATGAGGAAGGAGGGGACCAAGCATGCCACTTAAGCTCCAGACATATGCTGGTACACTTTCTGTAAATCACTCCCAGACATTTCTAACTACAAAGCTTTTCTGTAAAATCCATGCCAAAGGTCCTTAACAATCAAGCAGAGAGCATTTGGATGTTCTGCTTCTAAAAAGTAGATTGGTTAAATTTTCACTGGAACTGGTTTGTTAGATTGTTTTGCCTTGGGTAATACTTTCGATAATTTTCTTTCTTTCTTTCTTTCTTTTTTTTCTTTTTCTTTTTTGGTTCAGTAAAAAAAAAAAAAAAATCGGTATTTAGATTGAGTTCAGTTTAGCAAAATAAGCCATTCCAATTTAGGCTCTAGTCCTAACTAGGGCCAGGCTGACTTGGATAGAAGATAGTCTAACATAAGCCAGCCTGCAGCTATTCTCTGGGTTTATTCTGTACCTTAAACACAATGGGACTAAAAAACACTATTGATTACAGGCCTGATTTCCTAAAAATGTCAGGGACGTTTTACACTTTTTCTCTGAGATATTAAATATCAGGCCTGCCATTAACCAGACTGTGATAACAGATACAGATAAAGCCAGCTGCAAAGTTAACAGTGAAGAATATTTCTCCAAAGGTCACATTGCAGCTACAGCATATCATAATGACCCTCTTCTTTGAGGACTACTGGTTTCTTGCAAAAGGTGTCCCCAGCTCAGGTTTGCAACTTCCACCCCTCCAACAAAGGTTGTGCTTCATGACGGCAAACAGTTCAGAGCTGATGCTGCTTCCTCTAAGAATCATTTAGCACAGCACAAGCCTTGCAAAAAAACCTCTCTCTGTCCCATCTTGCCAAGAGGCACTCATGATTCCCCTGGCATCCCCTCACTTACTGCAGTAAGTCAATAAACCTACTTTGTTGGATTAAAGGTTTGTCCCTGGTGGACTTTGGCTGTAGGAATTCTGTTTTTCCCTTGCAGTTAAAGCATGTTTCCAACATACCCCAAACCAGCAGGCCCCGGTAGAGGAGCTTGTTCCTCCTCCCAAGTCTGGATAAATCTGAGGTTTACAAAGTGCCATTTGCCATTTCCTGGCCTGGTTCGCCATCAACCAGCCCACCAGAATTAGAAAAATAGCTCAAAGTAGGGAAAGATGCTCCTCTGTGATAAAGCACAGTGAGCTCCTTTCTCTGACTCCAGCCGGTATTTTCCAACCATCCCCTGAGAACAGTGACGTGTCCTTGATGTCTTCAAAATCTAACACCTCCTCCCTGTTGGATCTCATGCCCCACGAACTGGGGGGGGGGGGGGTCCCTCAGAGTTTGGCACTTGACACTCATCCTCCATTTCATGGCAAGACAGGTCTTATCATTCAAGGTCTTGCTAAAATGTCATCTCTTCAGAGACACCTTCTTTGATCACTCTAAGCTAAGTAGCCTCCTCGAAGACAATCTCTAATACGACATCTTACTCCATTTTCTCCTTAGCACTTGTCACATAAGAAGCACTTAGCACTAGCTGATATTATCTTGCTTACTTGGTTATCATTCATCTCCCTGCCCCACCACCCTCCATCTCTAAAGGAAGTATCGCAAGAATGAAAAAACAAACCCCACGTGTACTCACTATTAAATTGGAACTAACTGATCAGCACTCATGCACAGATGGACGTAAAACTCAACGGAAACCATGCAGGTGGGAGCGGGGAGGAAGGGGTGGGTGAAATCATACCTAATATGGGTACAATGTAACCTATCTGGACAGTGGGCATGCATAACTTTGACTTAGTCCAAAGCAATCCATGTAACCAAAATATTTACACCCCCATCATATTCTGAAATTGAAAAATAAAAAAACCTGATGCTAAGTGAAAGAAGCCAGTCACAAAAAACAGGCACTGTATGATTCCATTAATATGAAATGTCCAGAATAGGCAAATCCATAGAGGCGTAAAATAGATTAATGGTTGCCAGGGGCTGGGGGCAGGAGAAAATAGGAAATGACTGACAATAGGTACACAGCTTCTTTTTGGGGTGATGAAATGTTCTGGAATTAGACAGCAGTGACAGTTGCACAACTTTGTTAAATATACTAAAACTCACTGCATTGCACATTCAGAAGAGTGATTTTTATGGTATGTGAATTACATTTCAATAAAAAATCTTTTGAAATGAAAAAAAATTAGTATTTTTCCCTAAATCTAGAAATCACTTGTTAAAACACTATATGGTTTTTATATAGATATAAAACAAAATCATTAAGAAGAAAACAGTAAAATAAAAATAAATTCAAATCTTAGGAACAGCTTTGATAATATTAAAATAGTTTTTCTCACTGCCTCCCAAAATCATTCCCAAATCTACAATTCCTTCCCCACGCCACCTCATGCATCGGCCGATGAAGGACAGCCTCCCTCCGTCCAATCATTGTCAGTCAATCAATCTGTCAGGACATCAAAATACCCTCTGACCGCCTGTTACTATGTTCCAAACATTATTCTTGGGGCTGAAAATGTGAGGTCTAAAACTGCAGCATTCAATCCATCAAGGAATTTACAATCTACTAGGGGATACAGAGAGTAAATCAACCAGTCAGTTGTTACTAGTACAGCACAGTGCACATAGTAAGGGATAGGACAGGATAGAATTGGGTAAGGAAGGGAAGAGAAGGGAAGAGTAGCATAGGATACCGTAGGATACTATAAGATATGGTAGGAAGGTTCAGTGTGGTAACCAAAAAAAATAAAAAGTTGAAAACCAGGATAGAGGACACAGGGGTTGTCTAAATCAGGCCCAGGCAAAGGGGCCTGGGAAGGTTCTAGAGGGATGCTTAGGCTGAGTTTTGACGAGTAAGTGGAAATGAGCTGGGTGAAGAATTATAAAAACATCCAAGAGAGGGCAATCTCTTGGGTCAGACTGTCTTAAATTCAAATCCCTCCTGTGTCCCCCTATTAACTATTACAGAGCTCACACCTCAGACAAGTTACTTAATTGATTTCTTGGCAGTTAAATGCTCGGTCACCTCGTATGCTATAGGGTTCCTTTCAGGTTCTTGAGTTTACACGTCAAGTTTTATTTTACAGAAGAAAAAATTCAGGTCATGTCCTTGGTTCTGTTTGATTACACCAAAGTCTGAACTAAATTAGTAAGATGAGCATTTTGTCTTTTTCTGCCCCTGGCCCCTATCCACCTGCCCTGTCCTGTCTTCACCGTTCCCTGCCTCTCCCCTTAGGCTCAAGCCAGACCTGCTGACTCAAAGCACCTGCCCCACACCTTGCTGCTTCCTGCCGCCCCCTTGCCTGTTGTTCTTATGATGGACTCTGCCTACAGTGGCCTTTCCGTTTTGCTTACTGGAAAACTCCTGGGTGGTCCTCAAGAAAAATCTTACTCATCAACCATCACAGAACCTCACATACCCCCTCCTCTATGCTAATTCTGTAACTCGTTTTCCTGTTAGTGGTTTGTCACGCACTCTTAAAACATTTGCATACCTTCTGTTCCCCATGCTACAACATGGGATCCCTGAGGACAGAGACCCAGGATCTCAATACATGCTGATGTGTTAATAAATCAAAAGTTCCTTCCAGGCCCAAATGCACCTTCTTATCTGACAGAGGAATCCAGTTTGATAGGGCAGCCACAGATTCGTTTGTTATCAAAGTGTCATCAGTTTCCCCTTGTGAAGGGAAATGTCCCTTTCCTTGGTACTTCAAGAAAATAAATTCATATAATAACAATGACTGAGATAAAGCTATAATGTTTCACTTAGCATTTAATTTACCTTGTTCAATTGAAACTATGTATCTTTCTTAATTGGTCTTGGACGGGCCCAATTTTTAAAAAATCTATTAGGATTCTGAGAAAACTGATGGTTTATGTTCTCAGTTTGATATGAATTAATATTTTTGCTTGATTAAATTCTTCCATCTGAGATCTTGATGTGTCGTCTTTTTTGTTCTGGCATTCTTTTAAGTCCTTCTATTAAGATTTTATGGTTTTCTCTGTATAGACTTTCTAGTTACATTAATTCCCAGGAATTTATGTCTCTGTTGCAATTCTGAACGGGATTTATTTGCCAATTTCCATTTTTAGTATTGTAAATATAGAGAAAAGCAGTTTTATATCTTTTGTTGACTACTTTATCAAATTATCCTTTTAATTTTCATAGTTTATAGTAGAGTTTTTAACTTTACAATCATGTCATCAACATGTCTCTTTACTCCAATATTTATTGTAAATATTTCACTTTTTGCTTATATGATATTTGCTGCTCAAAAAAAAGATCAAAATAGAGTAATGATAGAATCTGATCTCAGTTTTTAAAGTGAAATGGCCTTAATATTTTACCCTTTAAAATACTGTTTGCTGTTTTTAGTAAGTAGCATTTGTTTTAGCTTCCTTCTATTCCTACTCTCTTTTTAGTTATTCCCAATAGCTCTACATTTTATTGAATCGCTTTTCAACATCTATTGATATTCTTTAGTTTGTTGATATAACACAACATTTTGATAAAGTTCCTATTTCTGAAGTCCTTGTGTTACTGGAATTGATCTCATTTGTTCATATCTATAATCTTATAAATGGATTTCTGAATTCAGACATTCAATAGTTTATTTGAAATATTTGCTTCTATATTTGTAATTGGAATTCATCTAATTTTCTCTTGTGTGCTATCTTCACGATGCTTTCTTTATGCAATGAATTAGGGATCTTTCATCTTTCTCTGTGGACTGGAATTATTTAAATAGCATAGGAATTACATGATGTTCGAATTTAAATTAAACTCAGCAGTAAAACCATCTGAGCCTACCACCACATTTGGCTATGATTATCGATCTGTTCAGATTTTCTCTTGTTTTGGGTAGAATGGAATATTTTACATTTTGATAACAAGTTATCCATTTCTCCAAGATTTTCCAAACATCATCATTGGTTTGTGCAAGATGTTTTCCTATAAAGCTTTAAGCTTTTCTGTATTTGAAGATTGTATTTCATCATTAACATTGTATCACGGCATATTTCTCTCTCTCTCTGGTGGGAGAGGGAAGGATGAAAGGGTCACCTCACCAATAATTCAGCCACATTTATTACTCTGCTCAGAATTTCTAGACCATACTTGAGTTTATATATCATCTTCCAGAACTTAGTCATAGAGCCAGAACATGACACAAGGGAGAACTGGGAATGCAGCTTGAATAGCTTTCCATCTTAAAAAAAATCAAAGTTCTACTACTAAATGAGAGGAGGAAATACAGTGAGTGGAACTGGAAGAGTCTGCTACAATTTCATGTATCCTGTCAAATATTTCTGCTTTTGCTTCTACTTTAAATTTTCATAGCTTTCAGCCTTTGTGTGAATTATTTCTTCTTCCTAATTTCTGTTTATTGTGATACTGAGTTTTCAAGTTCTGAAGTCAAATAGTTTGCGTATTTTTTGTCTTTGTAAAAAATTACAATAAAACATTTGAGAATATAAATTTGAAATCACATATTTCATTGCTTCCTTTGCTAGATCTTAACCCCTTACCAGTGGGGTAAATGTTTATGGAACTGCCCAGAGGCAGCTAGAACTAAGAGTGTTAGATTTTAGGGTTTATGATCTTTGAACATTTATTTCCTGAGCTCGGTGGTTATTTGACATATTAAATATCTCTTCTCAAGCACATAGTCTCTCTGTCTCATAAATCACTTAGCCAATTGCCTTTTGCCAGACATTTAGTGGTCTCCAATTTCTGAAGATTGTAAGTAATGCTATGTCTGCCATCCTCATGATATATCTTGGTCCATTTGTGTAATTATTTCTCTAGGATTAATTTCTCAAAGTGGAATTGCTGTGTCAAAGGGTATACACATGTAAAATCTGATACCTACAGCAAAACTACTTCATTGTTTTGTTTTGTGCTCCCAAAAATGTCTTCTAGAAACTATAAAATTTCTTTCTCTCATATGCTTTTGGTGACTGTGTACTTGTTAAAGCTGATTTAGATAGCAATCTGGAAGTATCGGTCAAAATTTTAAAAGGTATACAGCAAGTCATCTTTTAGTAATCTGTCTTACTGTATTGCTTGTATATGTACATAAATATTTACTGTATGTATTGACTTGGGAATATCTAAAGGCATTAAAATTAAATGAAAAAAATCATTTTGAAGACATGTATATATAGTATTCCATTTAGTAGAAAGAAAACTATATACATATATGTAAAGATAGATTAGTACTTAAATGCAAAGTTAAGGAATGAGAAGGATACATATCCAACAATGCCTGGTGGTTACCTCGAAGAGAGGAATGAGACAGGCCCAGGTGGGGAACACTGAGGTAAACGGAATGGTCCATGTTTAAGTAGATATACTTTTGTATTATAGGTATCTATTGCCCTAAGAATATATTTTCATTTTGCTATTTAAGGAACTAAGATATTTATTAGAATATGGTGCATGCTTTTAAGTTATATGTGTTATCTTTTGATTATTTAGTTATTTGTAATTTATTGTCTTGAAAATGTCATCATGGAGCTAGATTCTTTCTTGCTGCTCTGCTAGTATATATTTAATAGATTGGCTGCTATAGTCCCAGGTGTTATATAAGGATCCAACAAAACCCAGTGAAAGAAGAGGGGCCACTTTTACAATGCCTCCTCCAAAGAAATAATCACTAGCAGACCACCCATCAGACCCCACCAAATACACACACACCCCTCTATGGTCGAAATTTTTCCCATATCCATTCCTAGACCAGTCCCTGGCAAGAGGAATGGGATGACTAAGAGAAGCTTAATGAAAACCGTGGCCATAAGAAGGAAGGTATCAAAGAGCTGTGGGACAATATCAACTGTTCTGACTCACCTGCAATTAAGAATCTCGAGAACAGAAAGCACAGGGGAAAATCAATCATTTGCTCCTTTAGTCCTCTTTATTCATATCGTCTGGCTTCATTGTGTATTTTTTTTTTTACTTAGTTTTATAACCTGTTGATTTTTGTTCTGCCTTTTATTAATTCTGGTGGTTATCCTTGAAATTACAAAACATATTTATTGCAGCATATTAATGCTGCCCTATCCTGAATGATGCTTAAAGCCATCAGAAGTTTAACTCCATTTCCCTTTGTGGCTTTTTTTGCTTGGTGGTGTTGTTTTCATTATAAATTTTACTCCAATATTTGTTACAAACCTCACAGTGTTTTCTATTTACTACTCATTCCAGGGCTCTTCAGTCATCTTGCATGTCTCTGCTTCCATCTGGGCTTATTTTCCTTTAGTATTTCTTATACAGCAGGCAGATCCCCTGGTGATGAATTCTCATTTTCTGTGATTGAAAGTGTCTGTGTGTATTTTTGAAGATAATTTTTCTGAAACTACATTCAAAGTTTGTAGAATTTTTTTTCCTTTTCTCGCTTTAAATATTTAATTTAATGTTTCCATTCATTTTTAGATGTTAGCCATCATTTTTATTCTTGTTACATTGAAAGTAATATATTTTTTTTTGACTGTTAAGATTTTCTCTTTATCTTTGAAGTTCAGCAGTTTGAATGTGATATACCTGGGTATGCTATTCTTGGTAGTTATTTGGCTTGGTGTTAATTAAGGTTCTTGATATATGGTTCTTGATATATGATAGCTGTCATCATATTTGAAAAAAGTCTTGGTTCTTATTTCTTCCAATATCATTTCTGTTCATCTTCATTCCATTCTTCCTTGTTTTCCAATTACGTATACATTAGACCTGTTGACAATTTACTTTTTGCTTGTTTTATTGTTGTTGTTTGATTGTTTGCTCTTCCTGTACATTGACCTTTTCTTTGAACTTCCCTTGGGTTTACTAATCTGTCTTCTGTTGTGTCCATTCCGCACTTAAACCTGTTCGATGGGTTCCTTATTTCAAATACTGTATGTTCTTGCTCTAGAACATCCACTTGATTCTTTTTATAGATCACATTTCTCCATTGAAATAGTCCATTTTACATTCATTTTATCTTTTCTTCTCTTTCATTTCATGTACTATGTAGTTTTCTGAAGCTCTTACTGGCCAACTCTGGATCATCTCTAGATCTGTTTCTATTGACTATTTTAACTATTACTGGATACTTTTTTGCTTCTTGTCATGTACAATACCTTCTTAATTGTATGCTGAGCATTGTGGATGAGACTCTATATTATGTTATCTTCCTCTAAAGAGTGTTGACTTTTGTCCTGGGTAGCAGCTAAATACCAACAAAGTGTTTTGTTCCTAATGAGGCCTACTTTTAGATTGTGTTAGGTTGAGTTTATTTCAGTTTTATAGTAACACATATTTCCTTACTCATATGGCATTGACTTTATGGGGTCTCAACTGAATGAGATGGTAGTTCATATATTTTTTAAAGTATGAATTTTTTTAAGAAACGTAATGTTCTTTTTTCATTTATGGCTTCTATAAACAACTAAATTTGCTTCTTTTAAGTTAAGTTAAAGCATACATGATTGGTGGTGGAGGAACAACACTGTTTAACTTGACTACTGCTGGATTACACCAGTTATGCTTTCTCCACAGTTCTGTGCAGAACATATCCAAATCTGCATTTTCTTTTCCAACCATGCATCTAGCTATCTTGGTGTCATATAAAAGAAGATATATTCTTAGAACAACTGAGGATTTAAAAGAAATAAATGTTTATTACAGACAAGAACATCATTTACCTGTTCTATTCATTCTCCATTCACTAGTCTGTCTGCATTCACAATGAGATGAACTAGGTTGAATGTTAACAAGGATGAATGTCAAATTCTGGAGTTGAATTAGAAACAACAAAATTTCCCAGGAATAAAATAAATATCACCTGACTAAAGAGCATCTCATATGAGAATAAAGCTCAATCTGAGTCCTAAAGTTAAGGCTTTAAAATTAAAACTAAATATATATTGGTTAGGAGGTTTGGGTACCTGAAGATGAAGGTATTTGAAGATGCCATAAGGTATCCATGATGAAAAATATACCACTGATCTTCCTTAGATGATAAGTCCTGGAGTTTCCTCATTATTTCCTCCAGGCCTGACTTCAATGAAAGAACATGAGAATGCAAAGCCAGTTCCTTGGCAGGATGGCAACGTGTAAATATAAGAAATTGTCAACTAGAAATAGTCAACTAAAAGGATGAGACCTAGAGCTTTAGGTTTCCCAGAAATACCTTGAGATAAATTCCATGTCTTAATTCCCTCCTTTCTGCCTTATTTTGCTATTTTTCCAAAAAGTTCCTATCTAAATCTTGCTATCAATTTTGTTTCTCAGAGGAACCAAAGGTGGTAATACCAGCTACTACAGAGCTACTCAAGTAAGCACGATAAATGATGGCTTTAAAAAAAATGTAGAACAAGTTAAAAGAAGGAACTGGTGGTCTGTCTAGAATTTAAATTCATTTTACCATCTAGGTTTTACAAATTTGGACAGTTATTCCTGCTGATGTTCAAGTTAGCAAGCAGTTAGTTAACTTGTAAAATAACATGAGGGAGAATGAGACCAATTTTTATCTTACTGGCAACTATCTGTTCCTGTTGGATGAGCACATACTTCATATCTTAAGCGTGCTGGACATCACTCAATGAATGCGATATATGAGATTTGCTCCTAATATGTGCTAAATGGCATGAGGAGGAATGTTTGCACTAAGATAAGAATCTGCTTTGGCTCTTGTCATTCACAAGTTCCAAACCATGACAAACAATCCACTTAGAAATGTAAATGAATGTTGATCTCATACACGGTTGAGTAAAGAAGTTGTCAAGCATTTAATGCACAGAATAAAGAAAATATTTGGGGTTTTTTTTGGTGGTGTCATTCTCCGTTAACATTAATTGACTGCCAACCACATTCCAGAGGGCAGACTGTGAGCATAATGAGAATGAGGACCAGGAAATACTGTGTAACATTCAGCACATAGACTGTTGCTTAACTCACGTTTGTTGAATCAGTAGCAACTTGCTTGCATTTTCCTATACATCATCTCATTTCATTTTCAAAATTTCCCTGGAAAGTACTTTTTATGCCCATTCCATCCTTGATGAAAATCAGGCTGGAAACAGTTACTGGGCTTCCATGACCCGGGGCATCAAGTTGCAGGTGAATAAGCAGTGCTCTCCCCACCTGGGTTGTGCTCACTCTTGCTGCCAGCTCCGTGGGAAGCAGCCATGTAGCCTGGGAAGTGGCAAAAGAGGTGAAGTTGAAACAGAAAAGCAAGGCTGATGTAGTCACATGTCTCCTGAGAGGTGAAATGAGGGTTTGTGAAGCATCTTGGATTCCAGGAACTGCAGGAAAGATGGAAAGACAGGAGAGAGTAACCATAGCACCTGTTTGCAGAGTATGCCATTTGGGGAAGATGTTGAGGCAGAAAAGGGGGCTAATTGAAGACACCTTGAGGGAGACGCAGGAAAACTAAAGTCATCCAGAGTGTCTGGGCAAAGGGCTTTGTACATGCAGTGGGTATCTTGAGAAGTTGCTGGGAGGCTGTGTGAAAGAAAGTTATCAAGACAAAATTGTAAATGGAAAATGCAACCCCTAAGAAGGGTATATGGCAACTTAAGTTCCATGGCTGCATGCTGGTGGCCCACATCCCAAATCTGGCCCAAGCTATCCTTCCTTTGCCTTAAAAATGATGGAACGCGGTGCCTTGAGGCAGTATCTGTATCCTTCAGGGTGCCCATTAATCCCTATACACCCTGTATACTGCCTCCCTCTTTCTTAGCCACCCACAGATTCACAGCAGTGTATGTGGGCCTGCTCCCCTGATACAGAGCCCCAAAACTTCAGTTCCAAAAAGGAACAAAAATTAGACTGCCATGGAATAATTTTCTCTAGGCTTTTTGGTGGATTTCTTTGGGCTCATCCTTGCCGTTAGCAACTCCTTTCAACTTGGCTTATAATTATGCAACTATGGTACCAGCTAGAATCAATTGGCCTTCCAAACCCAAACACGTTCATCTTTACCCAAATGTAATTTATCTGAAATGCCATGTTGTTGTGAGCATTATGCATTACTGCATAGGCTTCTATTTTCTTCTTAAATAATAAAACACCCCCTCATGGAAGATATTCCCTCTAAATAAATTTTAATTGTCCTTTCTCTGAATGGCAGAAAATGAATATGAACTTGAAATTATCAGGAGCATTTTGTTATAATGGGCTTTGGGAATAAATCCTGCAAACGTGAAACGTTTTCCTCTATCTTCCTGCAAGTTCTGCTGTAACAACTTCATCCCAAATGCAATGTGAGTGTCCATGTCATATCTTGCGTCTGCACAGGAAAATGTCACATCAGGAATCAGGTCAAGGTGTAAGGTGTTACTGGGGCTTGAAGTGAACAAGCAAGAACCCTAATTGTCATAGAAGGGATATATCCCAGAGTTTGCTACTACAAACGACAATGCGTGTGTCTGCTACATTGTTGAATTCTGTGCCTTGAATCATTTTTCCAAGGAAAGAAAGCAAATGGAAAATATTACCCTATATCATGGGCAGGCTAGAGAACTCGGGCCTTGTTGTGTAATGAGAATAAAAGCAGGGACAGATGGAGAACGTGACTAACTACCTTGCAGAGGAGCGTTCTGGCCCTAGGAAGAAATATGAGTCAGTGGGGTAGCGGGCCAGGTTGGCGGTGCCCCCTTAGATTCCGAAGTGCACAACATTAATTGCTCCTAGAGACTTTCTCTCGGTCTAAAATACTGCCAAAGGGAACCATTGCCATTTCTCAGTCTTTTTTTTTTTTTTTTTAATAATAGAAATGACACTAAGAGGGGAAATTTAGTTCAGTTCAAGAAATATGTATTGCATATCTTCAGACTATTAAAAAGCAACGTCAAAAGAGAGGGTTTCCATGTTCAAGGATCTCTGCTCTGGAATAAGGAACTCACCACTCAGTCAAAAACACCAGTGAGTATGAGACAGATTCCTCTTTTGAAACCAAGAAAGTGTCAGGTCAGCGAGCACCTCCTGGGGGGGAAAAGGGCACCAAAGTCCCACATGAGACTTCTGGGCATGGGGCAGAGCACAGGCTCTAGATGCTGGTGGCCGCCCCACTCACCAGCCAAGTGTTCTTGACAAGATCAGTGAATGTACTGAAAATGCTGTTTCCTTATCAGCAAGATAGGAAAACAAACAAACAAACAAAATATCCATCTTGTAAGGCAGTTGTGAGATGCACACATGTAGTAGGCATTCAAGGAATATCCTCTTGACCTCCTCTCCCCCAAGCAATCTCCATTTGCCTCGGCTCCCACCTCATCATAAGGTCCCCAAATCCCGGCCCCCCTGAAGTTTGTCCAGGACCAGATCTATCCACAGAAATGACTAAACGATTATACAACATAGAATCTCAAAGAAAATACACGAAGTAGAATTATTTAGTCCATGTAGAGAGAAAGTAGAGAAAAATATTAAATGTGATTAAAATTATTTTATAATCACTAATGATACTATGTGCCTCTTAAGGTATACTAATAATCATTTCTATTTTAAAAAACATAAAAAAAATTGCATTCATAAAGCGTTTAAAAGTTACAACACTTTCACATTTATTTGCTAATTTAATCCTCAGAACAATCTGGTATTCTCAGCAGATCAAGAAGTTTGACTACCACTTTTAAGAATGAGGAAACCAAAGTGCTAAGGATTTATAATGCTTGGCCCAGTCACATAGAGAGTTGGTAGAAAAACAGGGCTCAGGTAAACCTTTGGCCCCAAATCATATTCTTTCTGCAGCCTGTCATAGTGCCCGCATAAATTTCTCTGAAAGAGGTCTAGCCCTGGACTTTTATTTCATATCCATGTGCCTCCTCCATAGGTCAATTTGAATGTCACTTAAGTAACTCAAGCTGGGTCCAAAACTTTATTGATGAACCCTCCTCACACATCTGCCCCTCCTTGAAAGCTTCCTGTCTTAGTGTGGGTGCAACCAGTCACCCAGGCGTCCACACCAGTAGCCTGGAGGCTGCCCCGACACCTCACCTTCACCTATGCAAGGGTATCCAGCTCCCATCTCAGTGGACTCCACCTCTTAAATATCTTCTGAATCTGACCTCCCCATCCTAGACAAGCCACCACCATCTCTTTTCTATTATTACAACGGCCTCCCAGAACCCATTCTCGCCATCTCTGACCTGATCCCTCAGAGAATCCTCAGTCACCTTGGTAAAACACACGTGTAGATCCATCACTTCCCTGCCCAAATCCTCCCTCCTCACTCCTCTCACACATAACAAATCTTTCAAACGCTGGCATTTCCAGCTGTTTTGGCCTCATCTGTTCTTATTCTTCCTGTTTTCTACAACACCTGCTGAAGGTCCTTTCCGTTCCAGCCTGCTAAATCTCCTCCCACCTCTGGAACTTTCCATAAGACACTCTCTCCAGGTGGCGTGTCCTTGCTGCCCACTGCACCAGCTACACCACAAGTCTCCTGCTTTCCTTCATGTCTCCTCCAGAATGTTCTCTCTTCCTGATGCCTTTTCCTCAACTCCTCTTTTATTCCACGTGGTAGGAAATGAATGGCGTCCCCAAAGAGGTCTACATCACAATCCCTAAAACCTGTGGCTAACAAAAGAGACTTTGAAAGGTGATTAAGGATCTTGAGATGGGAAGATTATCCTGGATTTACCCAGGTTGGCCCAGTGTCATCACAAGGGTCCGTTCCTATCAAGGAAGAAAGAAGGGAGGGGCATCAGAGGAGATGAACCATGGAAGCAGGCGGAGTGATGCCCTTGCTGGCTGGGAGCCACAGCCCGAGGATTGCAGGCAGCTGGAAAAGACAAGGGGGCCTGCAGGAGGAACACAGCCCTGCCAACACCTCTCATTTTTTTCTCATCTGCAAAAGGAATCTGTCATGCTCACCTCATGAAGATTGTCCTGAGGATGAAAGAAGAACATACAGGTTAGACATCTAGCACACATTCTGTGCTCAGTAAACAGGAGGAGTTATTATTCTGTTCTGAGGGAGTGAAGGGCAGTAATACTGGCTGAGTGCTTTCATAAATCACACACTTTCTCGGGAACATTCATGATCGCAATCTCAGAACACGCCACAATCCAGGGAGGGAGATATCATCATGCCCACCTTGCAGGGGAGGAATCTGGCCCGTGAAAGGAGCGTGAGCTGCCCAGAGCCACATGGTGGGTACACGGTAGAGTGTTTGATCATTCTAGAGCCAGAGTAGCCTTGCTGAAGGTGGACTTGGCTGTTCTTTTACTGTGGAAAGGAGTAATCGATACATCTACAGGAACACTGTGAGGAGAATCCTGACATGAGCACAAAGTTCCTGAGAAAAAGAAATTCGCAAACCTTCCTGGCAATAGTCAGCAGGTAGGTGATCAACCGGCAGGGGAGACGTACTGCAAGAAAGCATTTTTTAAAATCTTCTTTGAAACAGAGCTGATTTCCCTGGGCAAATGGAGAAATGAATTCTTATCATTACCTATGCAGACACTCTTGTCATCTTCTATATTTGTAAAAAGTACACTTTATTTCTTAAGTAAAGAAAATAAAGACAGAGATGCCATTATTCATATCAGCAAGCTGAAAAATCTCTCTTCCTCTCTTCTCTTTTTGCAGTCATCAGCACAGCGTGTTATGATGAATTTTGGGTGTAGGTCAACAAATGTATCTAAAAAAAAACTAGTAAGGGAAACGTGTAGTGCTTCTTGTTCATGTGAAAATATAGTGGATTGATTCCTGATTCTTGGGAAAAGGGAACTAAGGGTCTCTTCCTCGGTGGAAAAGTGAACTCTTAGCTCCACCCAGACGTGTTTGGTGAGTAGGAACATGAATTCGTAGGGGCAGAAATGCATCCACATTGCCGCCCACTGTTTCCACACATGCCTGGACCACCAACTCCTCTTCCCAAGGCCCATCTAGATTCTATATCCCCAAAGACAGGAAAGCAAAGCCTGGCTGTTTGCTGAGACTTACTTGGGACTGTTGAGGTGGGTGTGTGTCGGGGAGTGGAGGGGACCAGGCATGTGCTGGCTAAATGGCAGAGTCCTAGATTTCATGGAATCGTGCCTGCCCCCTGGAAACTGAGCTGAGAACACACATTCGTTCACATGTGCCGAACTCATCATTTCCTTCTGAAACCCATTCTTGAGTTGCAGAGTGGTGAATACCCTTCTTCCAAGCCCACAGAAGCCCTTAGACATGTATTGTTCTAACTATATCGGGAACCGCCCAGCAGGCCAAAGCAAGATTTTCTGCATTCTGAAAACATATTAGGAATATTCAGTCTTTGGGTTCTCCAGGGAAGCCAATGGGAGTCAGAATGACTGGTCAATGCCACGGTCCCCCAGCTCCCTTCTTTGTCAGGCCTGTCCCACAGCCAGGGTGAGCCCAGAAGCCACTGTGAGCACGGGTCTACACCCTCCCTCCACAGAGACCTGGGAAGCAGACCCAGCCTCAGCTGGGTCAGGGTTTCAGTGGGCAAGGACTCGTGCAAAGCAACTGAAGACCCAGGAGAATGACCAGTAACAAAAAGCCACCCATGGGAAGCAATGAGGCAAGGGGTAAAAATAAGTAGATTATAAACTATTCAGCATAACCCCATTGTTGTTAAAACAATAAAATGTATATATGTTCATATATTTCTGAAAAAAAAACACTGAAAAAAATACATCCAAATTTTTAGGATTCCTCCCCAACTGCTAGGAATATAGGTGATTTTTATTTATTTATGTTTGTGATGTAGACCTAGATTGTTTTTTCTAAATTTTCAACATTAACCATATACTTCTGTCAAAAAGAGAAAAAAGGCTACTGTTAAAAAAAACTTACAAATTATCCTCATCCGCACTGACCCATGAGTTGGAAGGAACCTCATACACTAAGTGAACCCAAATGAGTCCAATAAGAACAAACAGAGTCATTCTCCAAACTCCCCTGTGTCCCACAGGTGACTTCCCTGTAACCGAGGGAGTACAGCTTTAAAATGTACACGTAATCAAACATTTAATCATTAAGACACCAGATTTTCAGATGTGGATAAGCAACTGCCTTCGTGCAGATTAGACTAAGGTTGTTCTGAACAGGGAGGAGGTGAAAGCAGTTGCCTCTTATGGCTGGTCTAGTTCTTCCCCATCCCACAGCAGGGCCATCATCCTTTCCATCATCTCCATTCTCTCCTGGAGATTCAGGAGGCAGCAAACTACGCACCAAGGTTGGTATAAAGGAAAGGGACCTGCAGAAATTGACCTGATCAGTCTCCAGTGGGTCCGATGCAGGGGAGGCTCCAACCTCAGCACCATAGCTCTCCAGCCTGCAGTCTTTGGGCAATTTATTTACTGTCCCATGGAGTCATATTCTTCCTCTGTATAGACGTTTTCTCTTTTGTCTCCAAGTCACCATTGTTGAAGTTTCACAAAACATTGACAGGTCAGAACAGAACTTGGAAAAAATGACAACGGTGAACCAGAAACACACAACATCTTAGCTTGGTAAACATGGCATGGAAATCAAGTGAGTTTGCCTTTACTTTTGCATAAAATGAAAGAAAATCAAAATAACCCCACCATCACACATATACACACTCTAGATAAACTACAATTGTGTAAGAGGCAGAGCTCAATGTTTTCAAAGGAAAACCAGAATGTCACAATCTTCTAAGCCACTGTCATCAAATATGGTAGCCACTGGCCACACATGGCTGCTGAAAAGTGGCTAGTCTAAACTGAGAGGGGCTGTGTGTTAATTTGCTAGGGTTGTCCTAACAGGGTACTACAAACTGAGTGGCTTATACCACAGAAGTTTATCGTCTCACAGTTCTGGAGGCTGGAAGTCTGAGATCAGTGTGTGTCGGCTCCTTTGGAAGGAGCTAGGGAAGAATCTATGCCAGGGCTTTTCCCTAAATTCTGATAGATTTTGTTTGTGGCCGCATAACTTCGATCTTCATGTGGCATTCTCATTGTATTCATGTCTCTTTCCAAATTTCCCTTTTTATAAGGGTACTAGTCACATTGGTTTAGGGGCCCACCCTACTCTACAATGGCTTTATCTTAATGAATTACATCTACAATGATCCTATTTCCAAATAAAGTCACATTCTGAGGTGCTGAGAGTTAGAACATCAACATATGAGTTTTAGGGAGACCCAAGCCAACCTGTACCATGCCGCAAGTATAAAATACATACCAGATTACAAAGATTTAGTATGAAAAAAATGTAAAATATTTTTGATTTTATATTGATTATATATTGAACTGATATTTTAAATGTTGAATTAAATAAAATACATGTTATTAAAGTTAACTTTACCTGTTACTTTTTACTTTTAGCGCATCCCTCTAGAATTTTTTAAATTACTTATGTGCCTGGCATTATATTTCTATTAGACAGTGCCGATTTGGAAGATAGATGCTCTTTCTGGAGGTAGACACTGTCTGCGTACTCTCCCGGGCACAAGACATGATGAGCCTGCTTGTGTGAACTGCATCTGGCCAAGGGCAGGTGGAGAGACTGATGGTATCCCACCACCCTAGTACTCATCGGGTTACGGCGGCTGTGCCCTGACCTGCTTTTTCCCCTTTCTCCTTCCTCTCCTCCTCCTTCCTTTTCTTCTTTGCTCTTTTCTCTCTCTTTTTTTTTTTCTTTTTGGTAAGATTATTTATACCAAAGTGATCTACCATTGCTGAGCTCCCATAGCAGTGAGGTATTGATGGGCTCATTAGTGGCTGTCCTACTTTACTCATCATTAACGCCTGAGTTACTGGGAAAGCTTTTACTCCAGGTGACATTGTCACCTGCCAGTCTGATGGGACTTGTAGAGACAGGTTTTTCCTGCCCAGAATATATTCAGTGTTCTTTCAGGAACAATGCCCTGGCTCTTCTTTGCAAAACGGATCAATCCCTTTGCTTCTGTCAATCACAGCGTCCCACACCCTTCCCTTCTCCATGGGATTTTCAGGACAATCCAACTCCTTTCCCAGAGCTTGAATCACAAGAAAATTGATACACCATGAAAATGAAGGTGGACCTAAGCCATTTGTATATCAGCGTCCTAAGGAGATTGACCCCTTGCTTCTGCTCCTAGATCCTTAGAGATGCTCTTGACACTGTCCCTGATAGATTTTCAATTCTTCCTTTGATCTAATGAGCTACCCAGTAGTCTTGAAATAGCTCCTTTTTGTACTTAAACTGCCCAGAGTCATCTTCTGTTCTTTGCACCCATTGCCCTCTACATTATTACTCTGATTCTGAAAAACAGTGAAATGCTATAAAAAGTATTTTAGGATCTTTATCCCTGGCTGCAAATATGAGTACCAATAGAAATAGGCTAGAATAAAGAGAGAAATTGGTTGCAATATAGCCATGAGCTTTGTCTTTGTAAAACCACGATGGATCTGCTCCTGAGCTGGCTCTGCTGAGTTTGGAGCCGAGTCCCACCAGCACCTTGCAGACCTCACCTCTCTGCCAGGGACTGAGCTCTGGGAAATGGGGCTTAAGTGGAGTGGGATGGCCTGGATTTCCCCAAAATTTCACTTTTGAAACATCTCTACAGTGAGTTGTTCACACTTAACGTGACCTTTATGAAATCGAGTTTTGATGTTGTACCTGAAGGTACATGTCTCTGAATTATCTTTAAAGTGCTCCTTAAATATCATCCTCAAAGAAGCATCTATTTTCTTGTGACATGTATATGCAACTTCAATCATCTTTGTCATTCAAGCAGAATACTGGTAGTTTTGCCTGAATTTCCTGGTTAATTGAGATAAAGAAGGGCTTTCTTCCCTCTCTAAGGTGTCCAGCTTTCCTTTTATTTAAGGGCTTTTAAAGACTTGGTCATTGTCTCTCACTGATTCTCATTTTTACCCAATACAGTCTCTCTGGCATTTTACAATGGGAAGATAAAAAGGGCTATATAAGACTTAATGTAAGTTTTGCAGCCGTGAGCAGTGGATTTGCTATTACTAAAATACATGCATTTGCAAAATATGTTTTCAAGGAATTTGTTGTTTCTTCATGAACTCTATACTTGTAAGTCCTATGTTTGCTAAAAAGCTAGGTGCCAATTGGGTTAAAAGGACTCAGGTGTAAATCTAACTCCCTTGATATATATAGGATACTGAAGTAATATTCATTTATACAATATTTATTGTTTGCATGCTAAGTTTCAGGCAATGAACTAGAGTTTTTCACTTATTATTTCATTTGTTTTACACAAAACTCTAAAAGTTAGACATCGCCGTCCCAGCTTTACAAATGAGGAGGCTGAAAACCAAAATAATGAAGTAAACCAACAGAGGTTACCCAGCTTAGAAATGGCAAATCAAGGTTTCAAAGTCCAAAAATATCTAATTTCAAACCCTAGTTAATTCCATCATATCTTCTTGTTTGATTGTTGTTGTTTTTGCTACATAATAAAATTAATTTTAGTAAAAAATTTAAAATTAAACTTTCACCAAGAATACCAGTTTCCTATGTGTTAAACTAAAGTAACGTGTGAAACAAGAGTTAAAGAAACAGACCCGGGCCAGGCGCGGTGGCTCACGCCTGTAATCCTAGCTCTCTAGGAGGCCGAGGCGGGCAGATTGTTTGAGCTCAGGAGTTCGAAACCAGCCTGAGCAAGACCCCGTCTCTACTAAAAATAGAAAGAAATTAATTGGACAACTAAAAATATATAGAAAAAATTAGCCGAGCATGGTGGCGCATGCCTGTAGTCCCAGCTACTCTACTCGGCAGGCTGAGGCAGGAGGATCACTTGAGCCCAGGAGTTTGAGGTTGCTGTGAGCTAGGCTGACGCCACGGCACTCTAGCCGGGGCAACAGAATGAGACTCTGTCTCAAAAAAAAAAAAAAAAAAAGAGACCCCTCATCAAGGATGGGTGCACTGAACGAACACAGTATGTCAGCTTCCACTTTTTAAAACTTCAGTTCATACCCATCAGACTGAAGGTCTGATGTTAGGAAGCCATTGTCCACTATGTGCACAGAGACTATAGACTTGGCATATTCTCCTAAGTCCTGCTGCCTAAAGTTCCTGGATCCAGGGACACTGTCCCCTTCAGGCATTTTGAGACTTGTTGACTGTCAAACATACTTTGCCTCTAGGCTCATCCTGCCAGGTTTCTCCCTGAGTTTTTTTCGTTTTTTGTTTTTTTTGAGACAGAGTCTCAACTCTGTTGCCCGGGCTCAAGCGATCCTACTGCCTCAGCCTTCTGAGTAGCTGGGACTACAGGCATGCGCCACCATGCCCAGCTAATTTTTTCTCTATATATATTTTTAGTTGTCCAGATCATTTCTTTCTATTTTTTAGTAGAAACAGGGGTCTCACTCTTGCTCAGGCTGGTCTCTAACTCCTGACCTTGAGCGATCCACCCACCTCGGCCTCCCAGAGTGGTAGGACTATAGGCATGAGCCACCGTGCCTGGCCTTTCCCTGAGTTTTAAACTAAGCTAAAGCCAAAAGAACCTCACTGATTCTATAGGTTACTACCAGCCCCCAACCCCACAGTCCCACATTTTTCTAAACTTCTCATGACTAGATCGCCCGCCTTTTAAATAAATAGTTGAGCAGCTACACAACTTTGTTAGTTATTCTCTTCCTCTCTACCCAGAATAAACCACTTCTCGAAGGACCTGCGCTTACTCATGACTTTCAGCCAAACAACTGAAATAATTTAAAATATAAGACATTAGGTTATATGGTTATTTTCTAAAACTGTCATGGGTGTGTTTATCCTATTGTAATATATGGTTATTTCCCAATAAAGTCATGGATGGGAGTATCATCTCCAAGGGCAGGCATTTCTGGTTCTGGCCTCTCTCCCTGAGGTTAATTTGTGATATTGTGTATGAGATGGCAATCACTGCCCACTGGTTCTACTCCTAGTTCTACAGGAAGTACTTTTTCTACAATTATTGATTACAAGAGGGCAGAGTGGGGGCAGGTTAGGATGTTTTCATAGTAAAACCTGACATTTGTGGCACCTTTCCTATCTGCCAGGCACTGAGTTAAGCCCCTCACACAAATTGTCTCATTTCACATCACAATGACCCTATGAAGCAGATACTATTATCAACCACATTTTATAGATAAAGAATCTGAGGCTTAGTGAAGAAAACAACTTACCAAGAGGAGTCAGAATTTGGATCCAGGCATTCTGGCTGCAGAGTATCCTCTAACTCACCATGTCCTCATCCTTGGTTCACCGTATTTCATGCTATCTTGATGCCTCCCGACCTCAGCCAATTGGCCCGGGTGAGCATCCCATCCAAAGGAGGACCAAATCCCCACAGCCTGCAAGATCTGGCTTAGAAAGATGAGCTGGACCAGTCTGCTTCTTACTCTTAGAAATTGGAACTAAGATACCAAGAGTTTTCCAGGTAGCAATTGGACTTAGGGTTTAAAGTATAAATTACAGATGAGGTCTATGTCAATAGGCTATCCAATATGCAAATAAACTTTTGCTACTTTTGGGTAGCAAAAGTCCAAGCAGGTGGAGAGACAGCTGGTAAGGAGCTAGAGAAGAAGCAGGTGTGGAGGGCAACTAAGGTGGGTGGATATCTTGCAATGAAAGGGCTCTGCCTGCCAGCACAGTCTCTGATATTCCCATTCTTGGATTTCCATGTCTGTGGGAAGCAGAATTTCCAAAATGGACCCATGAAGATGTCCTTTCTAATCTCCAAAAACTGTGACTACAATGAGAAAATGTCAATTCACATGGCAAAAGGGACTTTGCAGATTTAATTAAGTTACTAATCAATTGACGTTAAGATAGGGAGATTATTCTGGATCATCCAGATGGGTCCAGTGTAATCACATGAGCCCTGAAAAGCAGAAAACAAGGCAGAAGTCATCAGATTTGAAGTCCAAGAAGAGCTAGAAGCAGGACTGCTGGCTTGAAGGTGGAGGAAGCCTTGTGGAAAGCTTAGAAGGAAATGAATTCTGCCAATAACCACTGAGCTTGAAAGAAGACCCCAGACCCCAGGTGAGAATTCAACTGGCTAATAACTTGAGCATGAGACCCAGAGCACTCACTTGAGCCCACCAGACCTTTAAGGTAATCATATGAGATAACAACTGTTTTGTTTTGTTGTTTTGCTCATGCTAAGTTGTAGTCATTTGTTATGTAGCAACAGAAAACAAATACAATGTTCCTTTGTCCCTGTGTTCTTATGTAATAAAATGAAGTGTTGAGCCCACCGGACTTTTGAGATAATCATATGAGATAATAACTGTTTTGTTGTTTTGCTAGGTGCTACGTTGTGGTCATTTGTTATGTAGCAGTAGAAAACAAATACAATGTTCCTTTGTCTCTACCTTCCTATGTAATGAAATGAAATGCCCCATATACTACCTGCCAAAGGTGGATGAAGAAACAATTTAATGCAGACCTTACTAGAATGGCCAATCAGAGCCGCAGCTGGGGTGAGGAAAAGAGTAGACATTAAAGGATAATATAGCTTATACATTATTCCAGCAGACCTAAAATAGAACATGAAACAATTCTAATGCTACCTTGCTCATTGATGTCACTATTATCTTAGACTGCAGTGTTCCCTGGAGAACTCTTATCAGCCTGTGATACATGTGCATGTGCTTGCTGCTAACGTCTAATAGTAAAAGAAGCAGGCATGGCTGAGGCTTCCTGTGGTGAGAGTGTAAAAAGTATATGCAGCCCTGAGAACCCCTGCAAGACCAGGGCACCTAGAGAATTGTCACTGCACCTGCTCCACCTGACCCTTCTGTGGGCCTTGGGCATCCACGGGCTACCGTGTCCTTCAGTGGGAGATCTATGTCCAATTGCAGTCTTGACAACTCTCACTTGGTGGGGTTGTCAAAGAATAAAATGTTAACAAATTGAGTTTCAAAGATCTCATTGGCTTTTATTAGCAATTCACGAATCTCGGCAGCATTGCATCTACAAAATAGAAAGGCACTCCAGTGAGCTGACTAGAGGATGTGGGCTATATAGGCAGAGAAAGTAGAAAAAAGAGGAAACAAGGGGGAAAGGTAGATTGTATTTTTCAAAGTCATTTTCCTTACAGGGTTAAAGCAGAGGGGACTTCCTTATGCTGATTGGGGTTGACTGGGACCCTTTGGATTGGTTGCTGCAAATCTCCTGTTTCCATGGAAATCTGGCCCTTCTCTAAGTTCTGTTTGATGATGTGATACCTGGCATGAGTGACTCCATCCCATCTCAGGATATCCATAGTCCTGTAGCTAGATACGCCATCTAAAATCATTCAGCAAGAAATTCCAAAAGCCAAACGATCAAGTCCCAATCATCTCTCAGTTTAATTGAAAAATAGCCTTTTGAATGGCTGTTGAAATAGAGGAACACGGAAGCTCTGCAGTTCTATGGAAGGAACACTGAAATTGTCCTATGGTAGAGGCCAGTAGCAGATAGCATGTGCTCTGAAAAATTTCTAAGCCAAATCACCTCTACTCTCTTCGTTTCATGGAAAGTAAATGAAGATGACTATCTGGACCTCAATCCTGGCTTCTCTGGCTGCTAGCTTTGTGATCTTGGGTAGGATGTTAACCTGTCAATCAGTTTCATCAATTATAGAAATGGGCATAATTACACTTGCCTCATAGGACTGTTGCAAAGATTGAGCAATATGTGTAAATGAGGTAGCTCAGTCCCGGGCATGATAAGTGCTTAAATGAATATTAGAATTTTTTTTTCTTCATTTGAGTATATCTAACACTTCTGTTGGAAAAGAGCCTTGATTTTCACAACAAATGTTGTTGCAGCCAACTTGTGGGTTGAGACAAGAGCTCAGACTAGCGTTCCAATCAGACTTCTCAATTTTCCTCAAAAAACTCAGACAAGAAATTTTAATTTTCTGAGACTCAGAAGTAGGGAGTTGGCCTTACTTCAAAGGATTGTATGAGGATAAAATCAAACTGTATGAAACTCCTGGCATCATACAGCATTGATACCTACTATGTGTGAGTGTGTGGGTGTATCCCATTGAAGAGATTATTGTCAGCCACACAATTGTGAATATATTCTCCTAAACTATATCTAGAATCATTATTGTTTTACATTTCATATTTAGATTGACAATCCACCTGGAATTGATTTTGTGTATGGCATGAGAAAGGAAGTGTATAATACTATCGATATTTATAAGATAAAACCAGCAAGGATGTTCAAGACCATGCAATTGTTCAGTAGACTCTTCTTGATCCCTGGGACACTCTCATGACCTTGCCCCTCTGAAATTACCAGGGCACCACTGCACTCTGTCTGCCTGCCTTCCCGCAACCTGTGTCAAGTTTTCTTTACTTTACTTTTCAAGGCAGTTTCTTGGATAGGCAGACACATGAGCTAGCCAAAGAGATTACCTGTTTGTCCTCCCGAATCACCCATCATTCATAAGAGATGGTCTTGGATAATCTCCACAAGGTTAGGCTATGAGCTTTTCACAGTGGGAAGAGCCATAGCACACCCTGAGCCCTCTTTCTCATTTTCTGTTCATAGAGGCTTGGCAGGGAAGGAGGATGGGTTGATGACTGCGGCAGCAGAAAGAATATGGACGCTTCGCTAGAGGTCTGGGGTCTGACCCTAGTTGTTTGGTCTTGGATGCCTCTTCTTTTCTTAGCTGTGGGCCCCATGCATCAATTCCCAGGACACAGGACACGTTTCAAAGGTCAACCTCCCATCATGCTTGGGTGGGTGTACAGAGGAGAAAGGGCAATAAAGATGGGGACCTGGCATCCCAATATTTATGGTGTCCACTAGCGCCCCCTGCAGTACAGACTCCTTGGTACCCGGGAGGGCATTGGCAATTCAGGCTGACATTTGGGCACACATCTCATAGAGGGCGCTCAGTCATTCCTAAAAATTAAAAAAGTTCTCACAGGTGAGCAGCTAGAGATAACGTTCATTAAAAACAACTAAAGCAGTCTCTGTGTTGTCAAAGAGCTACATGATACCTGGAAAAACAGCATTCCAGTATTTTTGGGGGAAGAATAAAGCAAAACAGACATTAAAAGAGAAAAAAAAAAGAAAAAGAACTCTTCTATCTCAAAAGACACAGATTTTCTCAACTCTGAGAACGTGAATTACAGCCAACTTATAAAGCCCCTTAACATTAACAGGTTATATTAGAAGAGCTGATACAGCCTTATCTAAAAAGGAGCAAGAACAGCCCTATTACGACAGAAAAACAAAACAAAACACTTCAAAAGCACACACGGCCAGAGACAAAGAAAAAATAAGGTCTTTGCATAACGTTGCCCCAGAACTAAGCCCATTACGTATTTTCCTGAGGAACTTGGCATTGGGGCCAAGTTAGATTTTCTTGTGTGTCGGAACAACTGATGGGGAATTTCAGAGCTGTGGGTGGCCAGGATTTTTACCAAGACGCAGGAGAACTTTGGTGCTAAGAAACAAGACTAATGAAGATGCATGGATGGAAGTGTAGGCGGGGTTTGGGGGAGAACAGAGAAAGAGTTCTCAAAGTCTTTCAAGTTCCTGATTCCATCTCTCCCGAAGTCTGGCGGCTGCACATCCTCCCTGCCATGAGATACAATGTAGCTGATTTCATAGCCACCTCTTTAATGAGCTGGCTGGAGTTGATGTCTCCTGCTTTCGACCAAGAATCCCGACCACCACAGGGAGTTTTAGAAAATGGTCCAGTGAGTGGGGAAGCTGTTTTTTGGGCACAGGACAACATAACGTAACACAGCACTGACAAAGCTCACTCAGTCCCAAGGATGCTGAGCTGTTGCATGAAGCTCTTGAATTATGGCACCAGAGAAACAGACTGGAAGAATTCAGGTGATGCTTTTTCTGCAGAGGAGGGGGAGGTTAGCCTTGACTTAGCCAGCAGCTATCACATTAAAGACAGTCATGTAACCTGGAGCCTTCAGGACAGTCCTGGTTTAAAATATTCTGCTAACAACAGGCTAGCCATTGTCATAGTATTCCCTTAAGAATTAACTTATGGTCACACTCAGGGTTACACAGCTAAAACTGTTTCCCATATCCACTCTTTCCAGTGGTCTAGTAATGAGAAGATTTTATTACATGTGTCACAGGGTCAAGAGCATAATTACCTTTCATCTGAATTCATAAATCCCCAACCTTGAGAACATCAAGCAACATATGTTAATTCTACATAGTATAAATAAATAAAAATTAAAAAGATGTGTACATTTTTCTAACTATATGACCTTGAGCAAGTGACTTGAACTCTCTGGGCCTCTGTGTACTTTTCTGTGAAACAGATTTAACATGAATTACATCATATGATTATTGTGATGATTTTTTAAAAAAATGTATCCATATAAAATACTTAACACAGTACTCCGGTACATGGTAAAGTAATGAATAAATGTCAGCTCTTATTATTACAAGAAGTACCAATTATTTCATACATTATTTCTGGTCATTAGAGAGTCATCGCTTTGGGTTGTCAAATAATCTCTACTGTATTGCAGAAAATTCTAGTAGAAAACATCCAGCATTACCTAATAGTCATTCGAGCCTTTTATGAAATAGTTTTCAAAGTAAATTATTTCTTCCTGATGGGTTTTAATGAAGAGAAGGAAGAGATTAGCCGTACGACTCTTGAGAGAGGTACAGATTTGGAGGATTTACGTGGGGTTGGACGGATATCACAATGATCCCTAATTTTCTATATTCACCAGGCAGATGAGCTGGTCTCCTCAGAGATACTCAAAGCTTCACAATCTTTGGAGCGGGTGTCTCCATGTGAGGTACATGTGTTTTTTCTGCCATCTAGTGGTCACTGTTGATAAAGACAGCCATCTTTACGGGAGCAAAGAGGGTATCCCACCCCAATCCCTGCATAGGAGCCCCACTGGATCCCAGCCATCTTCTTCAGTTTACACTTTCTAGATGGTGCACCTAAAATCTCCTCTGACAAAGAAATAAGAACAAAGTTCTTGGCATCCAGGAAGGCACAAGCCTAGGACAGATTGTTAGAACAGCAATAGCTTAATCACCGATTCTCTGGGTGGCCTCAAGCCAAGTCACTTCCTTCTTCCAACCTGTTTTCTCATCTGTAAGATAAATCACAGTGGCCGGTCCCTGCTAGCTCTAATATTCTGGCGTTCTAGAGTCCCTCTGATTTTAAATCTTTCTCTGAATAAGCAGGTCTATACTTCCCTTATTAATAAAACTAAATTGAAGGAAAATTATAACATCTAGACAATGAATTTACTGTTCCCTAGGACAACCCGATGATAATGTGATTGAGTATAACGTTTCTGACATCATCTTCCTCTTGGGAAAGCTCTTTCTTTTTAATCGCCTTGTAGAGACTATGAATCATTAATTCTAAAGTCCTTAAGTAAAATGCAAATTAGTAATGAACTAGTTGCTTATTTCTAATATTCAGATATTCTTTGATGAATGCTAGAAAAGCTTTAATCATCACATTAATAATAACACAGTAATTTATTTATCTGTTGGGATTTATTTAAGTGACAATTTTCCATTTTCCATGCCACAGCAGTGGCTTAAGTCCCCCCAAACTCTTCTCTGGAGGACTGCCGTATACCCGTTAGCATCCTACCTGCTTCTAAACACTCTCCTTCCCTTTCATCATTATTCCATCCAGTATTCAACAGAGAAGAATCTTTTTTATTCATCTCTTTAATTGGCAAATGCAAATTCATATATATGGTATATGATATGATATTTTGATATATGTATATACATTGTAAAATGGCTAAATCAAGCTAATTAACATGTGCATTACCTCACATACTTACCTTTTTTGTGGTGAGAACACTTAAAATCCACTCTCTTAGCAATTTCCAAATATGCAATACATTGTGCCCAAAGACTCCACTTGCTTCTCTCTGTCGTTTCGGTCTAAACCTGCACATCACGCCATTCTAAGCTTTCTTTGGTCAGGCTACTTGAGGACGGACATTTATTTATTGCTTCCTTGGTAAATCCATCGCCATCAGCTGCAGTGCCCTGAATTTACTTTAGAAAATTGTTCCTTGCTGTGGCTTGTGTGATCTTGGCCTCATTTCCAAGCCCAGGTTGAATGATGTTTATTGCCTTAGGGCCACTCCAAATGACCCCTTCCCTGGCCATAGCGACTGGTTTCGGGGTGGACGTGTATCCCACACGATCAATGAGATTTCCACTGAGACTTCTGAGAAATAGATTCTCTCCCATCCCTTCTGGACCTAAACAGGACACATGTAGCCCCAGAAGCCGCTAGAGCCATCTTGGAACCAGGGGAGAGAAACTGCTAGAAAATGAAGTCAACACCAAGGGAGAGGGCAAAGAATGAAGAAAGAAACTGAATCTTGGTCCCATCACTGGAGTCCTGGATCAGCTGTCACCTAAGGCTTCTTCTTTCTTTCTCTTCTACAAGCCAGTAAAGTTCCTTTGTGGTTAAAGGCAGTTTGAATTGGGTTTTCTGCATTTTAAAATACTAATAAAAGTCATAGCTCATGTGGCCCTGAGCAAACTTTCCATATATTTCCCATCACTCCTCCTAGATGCATTTCTTGCAATTTTACCAGACTAAAGGAGAATGCTCAGGCAGAAGGCAAGTGTGGGTGAAGACCCGGAAGTGTTCACCTAGGTTCTAAAGCTCCTGACTTCATCATTAATAACTAACCCCGAGTGTGGGGGTGAAGTCAGAGGCAAGGCTGACCCCAAGGTGAGGGGCTTGAGTCACGGTGGGACTAACTGCTGGTGACATCAACTAAGAGAAGAAACAAGTTTTGGGGAAAGAAATGATGTTCAGTTTGCAACAGTTTCAATTTGAGAATCATCCTACGGAGCTGCAAAAGTTGTTGACTTACCTGCCACCCCCAGAAAACTGGCAGCTCCCTGGGGGCGTGGACTTTAGGTTCTTAATCTTCATTTTGTCTCCCAGAAGATCCCAAGGAATATGTGTTCAATTAATGAAGAAATATAATAAATGAAAGCTTAAGTTATCTCCAAATAATTAGAGAACTAAGTCCCAGTCTTCCTCTGTGGGCCTGATAATTAAGTTTGTCAAAAGTTCAGAAATGCTCCGAGATGCCTGCTGGTAGGAGTGAGAGGTCCATCAGTAGAAGAGGCAGCACTGCAGCTGTACTCGGAATATCTAGTTGGAAGAGGCTGGGTAGGGCATTCTAAGCTGGGGAAAGGGCTTGAGCAAAGGGGCTCCTGCCCCCCTCCTTCTGACTGGGGAGTACCACAGTAGGGTGCAGAATTACACCATTGTTACAGATAACGGGGGAGAGGGCCAGAGTGATGCTGTCACTAAGGGATCCCACTTCACCTGACAGCCCATGGCCCATCCCAGTGGCCAGAGAATCAGAGGGTGTCAGGAAGGGATAGTGCTTGCAGAAAAAGTTCACAGGTAATTAAGCAAAAAGAGGACTGACTCTAAACTGCAACTTTCTATCTCCTTCGGGGGGAGTCAGGAGACCATTTAAGTGTGTCTCTATTGAAACCCAAGGGACAGAAAATGATGGTGATGATGTTTTGTGCTGCTGTTTTCTGATTACATACAAGATGGGGTGAAGGGAGAGGGACTTTGGACCACTCTGATAAACAAACCTAGAAGTCAGTTGCATTGTTTTGTTGTCTTTACCTCCAGAGGAATTTTCCAGGGGAAAAGTTATGGGAAATTATCTATTTAAAGAGGAAAAATCTAACACCCATAATTGTTTAAAATTTAAGGAGGAAAAAAATCTTCAAAAGGAAAGCATTACTTCTAAGCTAGTTGTTCCATATGCATTTTAAAAAGAAAATATGAGACAACCTAACGCAGCTCTCTGTCAGCTATTGGGGATTTGCATGAGAATGATCAAAAGGGCCCTCTTCCCCCTCTCTGAGATGTATAAACTCTTATCAGTGTCTTCGTAAAAGGCTCTCTGAGTAGGCAGTTACTCCTCTATCAAAACTGTTTACACTTGCAGGCAATATAACTCTCATGGCTGGTTTTATGAATTTCTCAGCCGTCTGAAAGGAAGTACTTTGAAACATTAGAAAACCCATTCGAATCTTATTTAGCTGGCAGCAGGTGACTTGGAAATGATTTTGTGCTCCTTCTTCTTTTCTAATTCTTTGAAGAATGATGATGCAGACTGGCTTCATTACTTCCACAGGCAAAGCGATCTGGAATTGGAAGACCTGTGGAGACGAAGGCTCTCACCCGTCACCATTGTGCAATGCACACCTTCTGAGTCTCGGGTGACCAGATTAGATTTATCCAAAAGAATGATGAGATGATTGTGGCTTTGCATTCTAGAAAATTGCTCATGTTTTTGTATTTTAATATGAACTCTATAAGGGAGAGTAGAAATGAGGTGGAATAGTAGATGAGGCGTGGAATAGGGCATCATGAAATCTCAGACACAAATTCAAGTTCGACTTGGCTAAATAACCTTTCTAAGCTTCTGTGAACTTTATGTCTAAAATAGGAGAGTTATATCCATCCCAAAGGGGTGTTTTGGGGATTAAATGAGATAATAGATACCAAACATCCCTTATACATGGTGCATAATATTGGTTCAATGAGTTATTATTGTTGGTGTTGGTGATATTATTACTACTGTACTTTAAATATTCATCCAGTGGAAGAAAACATTTAAGTGGGACAGTTAATTCCTAATTATCCATGACAATGACAAAGGGTTACAGTAGGAATTAATGTCATAAATAAGTAACACTATTCAAACATTATTGAAAACTAATATTGTCCAATGTAGGATATTTGTATTATTATTTAAAGTTATTATATACTCATTTTCAAATATTTTTTGGCATGTAGAAGACTATATTAGTTAAGTAAACAACTTGATGAGTTTGGGGATAAGAATATACCTGTGAAACCATCACCACCATAAAGGCCATAAACATATCCATCACCTCCTAAAGTTTCCTCCCGTCCCCTTTATTATTATTCTGTGTGTGTGTTAAGAACACGACATGAGACCAACTCTTTTAGCACATTTTAAGTATACAATGCAATATTGTTAGCTATAGGCATTATTCTGTATGGCGAATCACCAGGACTTATCTTGCATAACGGACACTTTGAACTCTTTTGCCATTTCCCTCTTCCCACAACCTCTAGTAACTGCCGTTCCACTCTGTGCTTCTCTAAGTTTGGCAATTTTAGATTCCATATGTAAGTGAGATCATACAGTATTTGTCTTGCTGTGTCTGGCTTATTTCGCTTAACATAATGCCCTCTAGGTCCAACCATGTTGTCACAAATGGCAGGATTTGGGGAGTGTAGATATCTCTTAGAGATCTTGATTTCAATTTCTTTGGATATATCCCTAGAAGTAGGCTTGTTGGATATGGATTTAAGTTTTTGAAGAATCTCCATACTGTTTTCCATGCTGACTGTACCAATTTATATTCCTACCAAGAAAACATACAAGAGTTTCCTTTTCTCCACATTCTTACCAACGCTTAATCTTTTGAGTTTTTTGATAATAGCCATCCTAACAGGTATGAGGTAACATCTCATTGTGGTTTTGATTTGCATTTCCCTGATGATTAGTGATGCTGAGCACTTTAATACACCTGTCTTAGTCTGTTTTATATTGCTGTAAAGGAAATACCTGACGCTGGCTAATTTACAAAGAAAAGAGAAACGAAATGATAATGAAAATCTCAGAACCACCTTAACGGGTTGCTTTTTCGTGCAAATACCACTATAAACTACCAAAAAACAATTTTTTATTCTATTTGGATGTTATTACTATCGAGATACTAGAGAAAGTATAAGGCTTATTTGATTAAAAAATTTTTCCAATCTTATAAAGTATGTTCCCTTATGCTTAAATTCCTCCAATTAAGTTGCACTTAAATGCTTCTAATTAAATTGTGTCTACACATACTATAAAGGAAAAATATTATTTTGTTATTAAATTAGTTTTATATTATTCAATTAAATTACTATTAATAAATTCTCCTAATGAAACCCTGGCCATCTCCCTCCCTACTGCATTTCCATGGATACCATCCCCCCAGTTACCCTGGTTCATGGATCCAACAGCTCTCACTTGCTGCACATTGGAACACATCAGAAAGAACTCTGAGATGAAAATGGCTTGCCTTCCTCTCTGGTCCCAATACCATCCCATTGCCCATAGCTCCTGACCCTCCAGCTCATACGGATTATATGTGCCCTGTTTGAACCTGAAATGTTTGTCGATGAGGTCCATTTCTACAATAAAAACACCGAAGCGGGTGAAGGTCTCCTGCCCAATTTCCCAAACACTCCACGTGTTGCAAATGGCTCCTTCTTTCCCTTCCCTATCATGACAGTCACATGTGAATTACATCTGCCCACTTTCTCTATTTCCTGCACATAAATTTTGAAACAATATTTTGTGGATACCTCTTGATTATGTTACTAATGAGCTTGAACCCCCTCTGCAGGCTCTCCATGACCTGATGGCTGGGCATAGTGACCTACTAACAACCTAAGCCTGTAGGAAACAGACTGACCTCTCAACACAGGATCCTGTCTCACTGGCCTTTTGCTACTCAGGGACCTGGCCCGGGGCATTGCATCAGAGGAGATTTGACGAATACAGGCCACGAGAAACAGACAGCACTTTTAGCCAATACCTGCTCACCAGAATGGGAGTAGACACAACAGCCGTTGTGAAATGTGAGTAGTCTATGAGGCAGAAACCATTCTACAGAGAATGCACAAATGAGGCAACCCATAGTTGTGTGTGTGTGTTTTTTAACAGTTTTAATGAGTCATAATCAAAGTGTTAAAGTTTAGGTTTTCACAAACATATACACCTATGAAACTATCACATGATCAAAACAACAAATATATCCTTTGACTCAAAAGTGTCCTCATGCCCCTTTATAATACCCTCTGCCTGCCCTTCCCAACCTCCATCTCCAGGAAACCACTGATCTGCTCACTGCCACTATATATTAGTTTGCATTTCCTAGAATTTTATATAAATGAAATCACAGAGCAGTAATTTTAAATATCTACACTAAGGTATAATATACTATATTAAGGTGTATAGTATATATACTATACTATATTTAAACTTCTATAGTAAGGTATAATTTGCATGATAAAAAATTCAGTGATGTTAGTAAATTCATACATTGTACAGTCGTCACCGTATCTGTGTTTAGAGTATTTCCAGCACCACATAAAGTTCCTTCCTGCCTATTTATGACTGCCCAACCCTAGGCAAAAACTGTCCTCTGTCTCTCTATATAATTAACTGTTCTAGACATTTCACATAAATAACATCATGCAATATGTAGTCTTTTAGGTGTGGCTTCTTTCAATTACAATAATGTTTTTAAGGCTCATCCATGTTGGGGCATGTATACCTTCCCATTAATTGTGAAAGAAAATACGATTTTATAGGATACCACATTTTATCTATCCATTCATGTCGCTTACTACATAATGGCCATCCAAGGTATCAGGTCCTAATCCTTGTTAAACATCATCTTATTTGGGTGACAGGGCTTTGCAGATATAGTTAATATAAGGATATTGGGATGGAGACACCATCCTGAATCACCCAGGTGGGCCCTAAATGCTATCACAGGTGTCCTTAGAAGAGTGAAGCAGAGAGTTGACTTCCCACAGCAACATGGAGGAATCTCAGGGATAATGTTGAGTGCTAAAGACCAGAAGCACAGAGGAGAAAGTGATAGGAAGACAGAGGTGCAGAGAAAAGTAATGGGATAAATTTCTATTGTTTTAAGCCACAAAAATCGTGGTAATGTTACAGCAGCCTCAGGAAACTAATATAATTCACCTATTGAGGGGCACTTGGAATGTTTCCCAGATTTGGGCTATTATGAATAATGCTGTTATGAACACTCACATACATGCTTTTTTGGGGGGGCATATGTTTTCATTAATCTTGGATAGATACTTAGGAGTGGAATTATCAGGTCATATGATAAATCTATGTTTAACATGATAAGAAGCCACTAGTCTGTTTTCCAATGTGGCTATGCAATTTACATTCCCACCAGCGAACTGTGAGTGTTCCTGGTTCTCTCTAGATCATCATCAACATTTGGTATTTTCTTTCTGTTTGACTGTAGTCACTTTAGTGGGTGTGAAGTGGCTTCTCATTGTGAAGTTCCCTAATTATTAATGATGTTGAATATCTTTTCATGGGTACATGAACCATTTGCATATATTCTTTAGTGAAATGTCCATTTAAATTTTTACTCTTTTTTAATTAGACTGTTTTTCTTCTTATTCTTGAGTTGTGTGTATATGTGTGTGTTTTAAGTAGACTTCATTTTTAAGAGATGTTTTAGGTTCAGAGCAAAATTGAGCAGAAGGTACAGACATTTTTGATAAACTCCTGCCCCTACACATAAAGAGCCTCTCCCATCTTCAATAGCCCCCACCAGAGTGATACATTTTTTTTTTACAATTAATGAACCTATATTAATCCATCATCATCACTCAAAGTCCATAGTTTACATTAGAGTTCACCCTTGGTGTTGCACGTTCTATGAGTTTTGACAAATGTATAATGACATGTATCCATCATTATAGTATCACACAGAGTAGTTACACTGCCCTAAAAATCCTCTGTGCTCTACCCATTCATCCCTCCCTCCCCACTAAGTCCTAACAACCACTGATCTTTAACTGTCTCCTTAATTTTGCCTTTTCCCAAGTGTCACATAGTTCAAATCATACAGTATGCAGCCTTTTCAGATTGGCTTCTTTCATTTAGCAATATGCATTTAAGTTTCCTTCATGTATTTCCACGGTTTGACAACCTTTAGTATTCTAATCCAAGAACATTAAGTGTCTCTCCATTGACTTAGATAGTCTTTAATTTTTCTTAGCAATATTTATAGCTTTCACTGTATAAGTCTTTCTCTTCTTCTTTTTTTTAAACTGCCAAGGACTTTATTTTCTCAACGTAACTACTTTGCCATTACTACACCTTATAAAATTAGCAATAATTCCTTAAGGTCAAATAAAACCCAGTCTATACTCAAATTTCTCAATAATATTGTTACAGATTATTCGTATAAATCAGAATCCTAACAGGGTACACACATTTAGCATATCTCTTAAATCTCTTATGTTCCTTAACAATCTCTCCTCCCATGTTTTTTTATTTTTAAAAATGTATTTCTATGTACTTTTTTATTTTGTTACTACATTATTTCTGGATTTCATTTTCAGATTCTTCATTGATATTACATAAAAGTGAAATTGATTTTTGTACATTGATCCTATAACGTATAACCTTGCTGAATTTATTTTTTACTTCTAGTGATTTTTGTTGTTCTTTTCGTCATTGTTGTTTTGGGTTTGGGGGTTTGGGGTGCTTTTTGCAGATGTTTTAAGATTCTCTGCGTACAGGGTTGTTATCTATGAATAGAGAATTTAACATCTTTCTTCCCAAACTGGATGCTTTTATTTTGTTGCCTGATGGCACTGGCTAAAACATGTAGTACAGTGTTGAATAGACGTAGCAAAAACAAAGACTTTTGTAATTTTCCCAATCATAGTGGGAAACATTCAGTCTTTTACCATTATGTGTGATGTAAGGTGAAGGTATTTTTGTAGAGGTCCTTTATTTCATATTCATTTAAATATATTTTCACTTGCTATAGAATTATAGGTTGATTGTTTTTTCTTTCAGTATTTTAACAACGTTTCTCCATTGTCTTTTTACTTGCATAATTACTGTTGAGAAATTTGCTATAATCCTTATCTTTCTTCTGTATATGATATGGCTTTTGGCCCTAGATGCTTTTAAAATTTTATTTTTATCACTGGTTTTAAACAATTTAATTACGATGTATTTTTGTGTAGTTTTCTCCATCTTTCTTTTTTGGGGGGTTGTTTAGCTTGCATCTGGAATGCTATAGTTTTCCACAAATTTCTAAAATGTTTTACACTATTCATTTAAATAGATTGTCCTTCTGCATATCAGGGGATTCCAATTATACATATTTTATAGCCCTTTAAGTCATCTCAAGCTTATTGATAATATATCTTTCTTTAAAACTATGTGCTCTATGTTGGATAGGTTCTGTCATGGTTTTCAAGTTTACCAATATTTTCCACTGCAGTGACTAATCTGTTAATCCCACCCAATGAATCTTTCATCCCAGATATTGTAGTATTCATCGTTAAAATTTTGATTTGAATTTTTTCATATACCATGCAAACGTTTTTAGGCCATGAACCTTGGGTTTAACCACACACCCAGACTTTTGCCTCAATGAGGAGGGCACAAAGAGGTCAAGGTCAGTTGCTTATCCCCATTTTCTATTCCAGGACCTCTTAGCACCACCAAAGAGCTCATCAAATCCTCTACGTAAGCAAGAGGGTGAAAGGCTACATTGTAACCTGTGGCGATGGATTAGTCGGAGATATCAGTGCAGTGTGAATTCATGTTTATTATAATGCATATTCAGATACATATATGCAGACATAATTATAGATAGGCTTACATACAAAGATTTTCTTGTGTTGTCCCCTGAGCAGACCTGGAAGCACTGACACCCGGTAGCAAGGAGCAGAGCCAGCACCCACTCCAAACACCACTGGTTTCTCAACATCATTATCCCTGGTCACTGGGCCTGTAGATTCCATCCCTTTCCCCACAGATTCTCACAACTCTCCCTCTAACATTTCATATAAATGGAATCACGAAGTAAGTGGGATAGTGTGTCTGGCTACTTTCATGTAGCATGCTATTTCTGAGCACACTATTCCATGTTGCAGCATATATGAGCACTTCCTGTTTTATTATCCAGTGGTATTCCATTGCGGGTATATACGATGTTTGTTTATTCATTAACTAATTGATGAACATTTGTGTTGTTTCCACATTTTGGCTATTATGAGTAATGCAGCTATATACATTGACATACAGGTAATTTTGTAGAAATATATTCTAATGTATCTTGAGTGAATATCTAGACATAAAATTGCTGGATCATGTAGTGAAATTTATAACCCTTTGGTAAACTGCCAAACTAATTTTGCAAAGTGGTTGTACCCCTTTACTTTCCCACCAGTAATGTATAAGGCTTTTAGGTTCTCTCACCCATCACCACTTATTATTAGGTTTTTGCATTATATGCATCCTAGTGGGTAGAAAGTGATATCCTGTTATGGATTTAATTTACATTTCCCTAATGACAAATGATGTTGAACATCCTTTCATTTGCTAATTGATCATAAGCATATTATCTTGGGTGAAATATCTATTAAAACGTTTTCCCCATTTTAAATCAGATTATCTGTCTTATTGAATTTAAAGCTTTTTTTATATTTTAGATACAAATATTTTATTAGGTATGTGATTTGAAACATTTTATTCCATTCTGTAGTTTGATTTTTTTTTTTACTTTTTTAGTGATGTCTACTAAAGTGGAAGTTTGAATTTTGATAAAGTCTAATTTATTATTTTTTTTGCTTTTATTGCTTTTTATAAGCCAGTCTTCTTATAAACCAGTTAACACCTCTCCATTTGTTGAAAAAGTTATTATTCCACAATACATTGGCTTTGCAATTCTAGAAAATTAGTTCTTGACTAACAGTTTTTATTTCTTTCGTCAATTTGGATGTGTCATGACATCGACTTCCATCCTTTGTTGTTTCTGATGATAATTCAGCTAATTAATTTATTGTGGCTTACTTATAGATGATGAGATAATTTTCTTTTGCTGCTTTCAAGACTTTACTTTGGTATTTGATTTCCAACAGCTTGGCTGGTGTATCTAGGTGTGGATCTTTTTGTTGTAACTAATTTGGATTTCTCGAACTTACTGTAAGTTCAAGAAACTTGTAGCCATTATTTCTTTAATATTTTTCTGCGCTTTTTCTCCCCTCCCCTTCCCTTATAGGTATAGATTTACATTCACGTTGACACACTTAACGTTTTATCATTGGTCTCTGAAGTTATCTTCAATTATCTATGTTACTTTTCCTTTCCTTTCTCCAATTGGATCATCTTTAGTGATCCATTTTCAGGTTTGCCAATTCTTTCTACTACCAGGTCAAATTTACTATTAAGTCCCTCTAATAAATTATCCATTTTAGTCATTACATTTCTCATCTGCAGAATTGGCATTTGATTCATGCTTATACTTCCCATCTTCTTATTGATATTATCTATCTTATGAGTCTCTGTCATGGTGCTTTCTTTCATTCTTTAAACATTATTTCCATTAGCTCTTTGAACATATTTATAATAGCTGTTTTGCAAGTCCATTCTTGCTAAGGGCAATGCCTCACCAACACCCCACCCCAATTCCTATTAATATATGTTTTATCCTGTTGAGTCACGCTTTCCTATGTCTTTGCGGGTATCTTTCAAAGTTTGGCATTTTATATAATATGTTGTAGCAACTTTGCATTCTGTTACTCCCACCTGGGTGGTTTTGTTGCTATTTTTGTTTGTCTGTCTGCTTAGCGATTTCCCTGGACTAATCCTGTGGGATTTGTTTCCTCTGCAGTGTGCTTGCTTAATCATTTTGTTGCTTGATCTAACTAGCCTTGAAAACTCAGGCTAGCTTCAGTGTTAGCATTCCACTGAGATAATCATTGCATTTAAAATTGCCCCTGGGCATAGATTTTCTATGCTCTGTGGGAAATCAGCCCCTCCAGTAGGGCAGCAAAGCATCCAGTGCCTATGGCCTGCCAAGAACACTCAGGAAGAAATCTCATGCCACAGGCCTGGGAGAAAATGGGAGCAACTTCGAAGTAAAATGCCTCAAGATTTATTATTATTACAAAGATTCACTAAATTGCCTTGATAAGTGTTTCTTAGCTATGTGCATTTGGTCAATTTCCAGAGACTTTAAGTGATCGATTTAGTCAACTTTGCCCAGTTTTCTCACTGATTTGGAGGAGATGATTTGGCAACCTCCTCACACTGCTAGTCTGGATACTCTATCCCATTCCCACATTCTTTTAGTATTATTTCTTTCTTTTATTAGCATTCAACTGATTAGTACTTCTCAATTCTTCTTTTCAGTGATATGCAAAATATATTTTAGAACTATACTGACTTTTCCTCTTTTCATAGCAAAATTTACTTAAATGTGTAATATAATGCATTGTATCTAAATTACAACTCCTTTGTAAACCTCTGTTATATTAAATTTATAGGATCATGACTATAACTACTAACTTTAAAATAATGCAGCAAAATTAAATGATGACAGTTACACATATTTGTCCTGTTTTTTGGCTGCATTTTCTCATTTAGCAATCACTAAGTCAATGTAAACAATCTCAAAATCTGACTAACGGGATGTCCTTTAAGGGACTGCCCTCAGGTCTCCTGGGATGTTTACTGAAAATGTGACACAAATTACATGTTTTTCTTTAAGGTATCAATTCATATTGTTACAACAGAAAATAGAGATGTCTTGGCCTTCATGATATTTGGCATATGTATGTTAAAATATAATGTACTTAGTAATTTCCATATTTTCTTATAAGCATGTTTCAAACCCTTCTTTTGCACGTACTCTGAGCTCGGTTTTTGGTTTTGCAGGCAGAGGGGGATTTATGGATCTCTACAACACTTGGTAGACATCACCGTCCCTTGTCAGGAAGTTGAGCATAGAAAACAAGGATTAGACCATTTGCTCCAGTTTAGGTGATCTGGGTGTGCTTATTAATTCATGTCCTTCCATTTCTGCCTGGATATAACTATCTGTTGTTTCCACACATACACCCATGGATCTGTATTTAGGCTTTAGGTGCCAATGTCCCTATATCTGTAGGATATAAAGGCTAGAGTCTATGATGTTCAACATATGAATGGCCCAGTACCAGCGGTGAAGGAGTCTGCTAGGTCAGTAGAAGGGCCTGCATGCATCAGTGAAATGGTAGAGGTCTAGAGCTCAGATACAGGAGTCTGTAGTTTCAATCAAAAGGGGTCTAAAGATTCAATAATGTGAAATCTATAGTCTAGGGTTTTATGAAGTGAATGGAGGGGCAGAGGGGCTATGGCCTCAGTGATGTAGATTTTGAAGTATTATTAATGTGGAATTTGTAATCCCACTCATGTTTGTACTATGGAGTCAGTGATTTGGGTTCTCTAGTAATACCAGTAGGGTCTGTAATGATATGCTTTATGTTGTGTGAGTAATATACACAGCATTTGGCCAGTGATGCGGAGTCTGAGGGCTCCATGAAGGGCACATCATTACCGTCTAAAAAAGTAAATCACAAGTTATGAATCCATACAGACCCATTTGTGATCCTGAAATAGGCCCCGATAAGGCCAAAGAGATTAACTCCAGCCAGCCATCACTGAATCCGAGGGCCCAAATGAGTACAAATTATATCCCATCACAATTTGGGGAGGGGCCTTACATGAGGAAAGTAATCTTCACCAATCAAGAATGGAGACTCTATCTTACCCATTAGAAAGTATAGATTTACTCAGAATAAGAAATACATTTATAAGTAAAGATACAAAAAGGCATTATAAAGTCAACATCCATTCATGGTTTCTAAAAAAGTCATAAATCTAGTAATGAAAAGGAACTTCCTCAACTTCAGAAAAGGCATCTTCAAAGCACCTATTTCTAACTTTTGTTTTTAAACAAGGTGTAGTAAATGTATTCCTGCAAAATCGTTTCACCAATCAGTCAAAAACAATGAAAAAATATAAAACAAATATGAGAACTTGGAGAAGTGGAAAAAAGAAATTGCTGTGGCTAGAGTCCTTGAAACTCAAGAAATGGCTTAGAGGTTATTTCCATTTTCTTCTTCCACCTGCCTCCCACTAACCCACTCCTAAATAACCTCGCTCAGGCTCTGGAGAAACTCACAACTAGGAAACGGCAATGCATGCAGACAAAAAGCCTCAAGAAAAGCTTGTTCTCTCTAGAAAAAAGAATAGGAAAGTGTCAAGAGATCAAAGATAGCACTTTTGCAAGTACTCACCCTACTCAGTTGATCACCATAAAAAAAAAAATTATGCTACCCTTCATCCCTACCAGGTGTTATGACCAATAAGTGGAACTGTGGACAGTTCCCTAAATTGCATCCTACTTGTAGTAACAAGGAGGTATATCACCTGTTCTCCACTGACTTAGTGTCTCCTAAAATTATGGTCAAGCTTTCACCTCTGTTGTTTCCCTGCCTCTCCATTTGGTGGGCAACCTTGAGACTATGGGCAGAGCCTGAATTCCATTTGACTCTGTAGTAATGAAATGACAAGTGGCACTCCTCCTCTCCCCAAGGGACATATGGCCATCGTGATGGTTAATTTTAGGTGTCCATTTGGCTAGGCTATAGTGCCCAATGTTTGATCAAATACCAGTCTAGATTTTGCTTTGAAGGTATTTTTTTGGATGTGATTAGCATTTAAACCAAAAGACTTTGAGTAAAGCAGATTACCCTCTATTATGTGAATGGACCTCATCCAACCTGTTGAAGGCCTTATCCAAGTGGTTGAGGTTTCCCAAAGAAGAAGGAATTCTGCCTTCAGACTGCCTTTAGACTTGAGACTGCAATATCGACTGCTCTCTAGGCAGGTCTGCCCTGCAAATTTCAGCTTACCAGCCCCTACAACGGTGTGAGAAAATTGCTTAAAATCTCTCTCTCTCTCTCTCTCTCTCTCTCTCTCTCTATAT
>NW_012141080.1:3557516-3558148 GCF_000956105.1 Propithecus coquereli
ACACACACACACACACACACACACACACACTATTGGTTCTATTTCTCTGAAGAACCCTGACTATTACAACCATGGATACTGTGCATGGAGTCCCGACGTCCATTTCTGATCTGCAGTAACTACTTCTTTCCACTGACATGGGGAAGCTCTGTAGTTCCAGAGCTAGACATGCTATTTGAAGTCATCCAGCAAAAAATTTCCAAAAGCCAAATGAGTCCAGTCCCAAACATCTCTCAGTTTAGTTGCAAATGTCTCATAGGCTGATTGAAGGCACATAGAAGTCCTGTGGTTCTGTGAAAGGAAAACCAATATTCTTCTACAGTGGAGGCCAGCAGTCAATGTATATGCTCTGAAAAACTTCCAAGCCAAGTAACTTCTACCCTTGCAGCTTCTGGGTAGTAAAAGAAGATGACTATCTGGATCCCAATCCTGGCTCCTCCATGCTCTAGCTGAGTGACCTTAGACAGGTTGCTTAACCACTCTGTCAACAGCTTCATCAACTATAGAATGGGCATAATTATGTTTGCCTCCCAGGACTTTTGTAAGGATTAAGAAAGATAATACATGGGCCAGGCGTGGTGGCTCACGCCTGTAATCCTAGCTCTCTGGGAGGCCGAGGCAGGTGGATTGTT
>NW_012141080.1:3559173-3565575 GCF_000956105.1 Propithecus coquereli
TGTGTGTGTGTGTGTGTGTGTATAAAAAATACAGCCAGCAAGAAAACTTAAGAGCAGCTTCTCTTCAGCCATCTCTCTTGATCCCTGTGACACACGCGTGCCACTTCAAAATGATGGGGTGCCACTGAATTCCATCTTCCGTCCTTTCTGATGCCTGTCTCGAGTTCTCTTTCCCACTCTTCAAGCTAGTTCCCTGGGTAAACCGACATCCTTCTAGTGCAGGAAATTGCCTATTGTCTTTCTAAAGCCTCCTACTCTCTATAAGGCATAGGGTCTCAGTAAGTTCCCCAATCTTGATAAGGCTCTTGGACAATCTCAACTGTTGGAGTATGGGTGAAAATTACAGCGGAAAGAGCCACGGGACTCCCTGAGCCCTCTTTCTGATCTGTTTATACAGGCTGGTCAGGGAATGAGAATGAGATAAAGACTGAGGTTGCAGAAACAACTTGGAGACTTTTCTGAGGGTCTCCAGTCGGACCCTATTTTATTTTATTTTATTGTTTATTTTATTTTCGTCTATGATGCTTCTTTCTTTCTCTGCTTTGGGTCCCATTTATCAGTTCCCAGGACGCAAGATAAGTGTCACATGGCGTCTACATGTCAGTTTTACCTGAGGCTGTACCTGCTCTTGTGCTTAGAGAAATGAGGCGTGCTAGCGCCCCCTGCAGTACAGAATCCCTGGTACCCAGGAGAGCACTGGTGATTCAGACTGACATTCCGGTGCACATCTTGCAAGGGACTCTCAGTCACCGCTAAAAATAAAATAAATGACATTGTCACAGCTAAGCTGCTGGAGAGAGTTTTCATTAAATGCAACGAAAGCAGGCTGTGTGTTGTCAAAGACACACATGGTACCTAAAAGAATGGGATTCCATGTCCGTGTTTTTGGAGGTAAAAAAGCAAGAATAAAAAAAGCAAAGGAAAAAGAACACTTTTGTCTCAAAAGACACAGATGTTTCCCAGTTCTGAGGATGTAGATTACAGCCAGTTTATGAGGTCCCTTGAAATTAACAGGTTATATTAAAAGCGCTGATGCAGCCTTATCTAAGTAAGCAAGAGCAGCCCCATTACACCTGGAAAAGCAAAACATAAAAACTTCTAAAGCCTGAGACAATGAGAAATTAAGGTCTATGCGTAACAGCGCAAGTCACTAACTGCTTTGATACGGCTCTAATAGTTAAACTCAATCCAAAAGCCAATGTTGGAAACAATATGGAATTTAAATTTCTAAGATCCAATATAATTACAAAGAGCAAACTATTCCTGAAAACTAGTGTAATATACAATGTGATGGAGTCATTATACCTAAATATATCTTATCTATTCTTTGCAGGAATGCCTAATACTAGGCTCAAAAAAATTTTAGCAGACTTCCCCCTCAAGTTAGGCAATTTACCCTTATAACAATTATTTCATGATCTTTCCCTAAATTTTTCACCTAAGAGACAACAGATTAATAATAAGATAATATCCCTAAACCCCAAAATCTGTGAATTCTTTCATTATGCAACATCAAATAATGCTAATTGTAGCAGCAACTGTCAAGGCTACTTTGAAGAGTAATGAATAGTGATGTTCTGGGGTCTATTACTGAATAGTCGGATGTCCTCCTTTGGAGATATTTATAGATAAAATAATCTTTCATTAAGGAAATTATTAAATAGGACCTGGGGGAACCTTCAGAGCCTGTTGTGTGTTGATGCATACAAGCCAGTGTATTAGGTTATAGGCGACAAAAGAAAAATCTAGATCAAAGTAGCTTGAGCAAAATAGAAAGGATTTATGGACTCTCGTAATTGGAGATTACAGAACTGCTTCTGGCTTCAGGGCTGGCTTGACCCAAAGACTCTGTCTCTAGGGTTCTTGGTCTGTCTCTCCATGTCACAGCTCTGCTTGACTCTCTGGCTTCATTCCTCAGACAGGCTCCCTCTCTTTGACAGGCCATAGGACTTTCAGAGCCCCAGGCTCACATCTACCAACTCAGCAACCCCACCGAAAACAGGCATAAAAGATCCTAATCAGAACTCTGATTGGTCCACCTTGGGGCACCAGCCCTGCCCTGTGGTCTGGGTTAGGGTTAGGGTACTCTGATTGGACTGGAAATTGTCATGGCCCAGGCTTTCCACTCCTGTGTCCAGGGAAGGATGTGGCCAGGTGATTCATTGGCCAAAAGGACCATGTGGGTGAAGGACAAGACATTCCTGAGAGAGAAAGAGGAGCAACACTTTCAGAAGACGCAGAACGGAAATCACAGCTCACACAGCCCTCTCGAGCTGTAGTGCTTTCTGACCCAGAAAAACTGGTCATGTGGAAATCAGCTCCAGGAGCCTCAGACACCACCCACCACCCCTTCCTCTTCTGAGCAACGTCTACTCAAAGCGAAACTAGGAAGAGAAGCTTCCCTCTGTCCGTTGCAGCTTTGTCAATCTGTAGCCTCAATGTGATGCCCTTTTCCTAAAGCGACTTTCCTGCACACAGTAGGGACAGGTAGACAGGCTCCCAGAACCAGTTTATACTGCATGATCCCAGCCTATCCACAGATGAGTGATGAGAGCTGAGCCCCAGGACTGAGCTCATCACCCATGTGCTGACGAACTTGGAATTGGGGCCAACACGTCAGGTTTTCCTGTGTGGCTGAACAATAAACATGGGAATTTGAGAACTTTGTGTGGCCAGGATTTTTATTCAGAAATAGGAAAGGCTGGTGGCTGAGAAATAAATAGCAAAGCTATTTAGAGAGATATACTGAGAGATTCAGAGAAAACTATATATATATGTGTGTGTGTGTGTGTGTATACATATATGGTATATGTGTGTATATATATACACTATACATATATATTGTATAGGAAGAGGGAAGAGAAAGAGTTCTCAGCATCTCTCTTTCCAGTTCCTGATTACATCTCTCCTGAAGTCCAGCTGCTTTCCAGCCTGCCGGCCATGAGGGACACTGTAACTGATTTCATAGCCACCTTCTTAATGAGCTGGCTGGAGTTGGTTTCTCCTACTTTCAAACAAGAATCCTGACCACCACAGGGAGCTTTAGGAAATGGTCCAGAGAGTACGGAGGCTGTTTTTTTGGCACAGGACTCTGACACAACACAACACAGCACTGACAAAGCTCACTCAGTTCCAGGGATGCTGAGCTGTTTCCTGAAGCTCTTGACCATCAAGCTATGGCACCAGAGAAACACATCAGACTGGAAGAATTTAAGTGATGTTTTGCCTGCAGAAGAGGTAGGGGATGGCCTTGAGTTGGTCCCTCACAGCAGCTGGGACGTGTGCTTGGCCACTCCATCACACTAAAAAGGGTTATATAACCTGGAGCTGGCAGGACAGTCCTGGTTTAAAATACTCTGCTGACATCAGGCTAGCTATTGTCACAGTAATCCCTTAAGAATTAACGTAAGGTCACACTTACTCAGGGTTACACAGCTAAGACTGTCTCCCATATTCACTCTTTTCAGTGGTCTAGTAATGAGATTTTAACATGTGTCAAAGGGTCAAGAGAACAATTACTTTTCATCTGAATTCATAAAGTCCCAACATTGCTAACATCAAGCACCATATTATTAATTCCATATAGTGTGAAGATATAGAAAGAAATAGTTCTGCACATTTTTCTAATTATGACCTTGACAAAGTTACTTGAACTCTCTGGGCATCAGTGTGCATCTTGGTAAAAAATGTTCAGTATGCATTACTTCATAGTGTTATTGTAAAAATTAATGCTGTGTCCCTCCAAATGTTTGTCCCTCCAAACCTCATGTTGAAATTTAGTTGCTATTGTAACAGTATAAAAAGTCAGACCTTGAAGAGACGATAAGCACTCATGAATAAATTAATGCTATTATCAAGAGAGTGGGATCATTATAAAAGGGCAAGTTCAGCCTCCTTCTCTCTCTCTCTCTGCCCCGCCCAACCACTCTTCTACCCTCCACCACTGGATGATCTAGCGAGAAGGTCTCCACCAGATGTCAGCCCCTTGATCTTGGACTTCCCAGCCTCCAGAACTGTGAGAAAATAAATTTCTGTTCACTGTAAATTATCCAGACTGTGATATTTTGTTATAGTAGCACAAAACAGACTATGACAATTAAACTTAGCAATATAAAGTGCTTTGTACAATGCCTACCAAGTTGTTGGTGCTGAATAAATATCACCTCTTATTATTAGTGAAAGTATAGTACTGCCTCCACTGACTTAATTTCAGAGGCAGATTAAACTCTCCCAGTACAAAATTATTTCACCACTCTGGCCATTAGAGATTTATCACTTTGGGATGCCAAATAATCTCTATGGCAATGCAGAAAATTGTAGTAGGAAACATGAAATATCACATTCAAGCCTTCCATAAGATAGTTTTCAAAGTAGATTATTTCCTTCTAATGGATTTTAATGAAAAGAAGGGTGAGATAAATCACAAGACTCTTGGGAGTGTTGCAAATTTGTTTGGGTGACGTGGAGGTGAGGTGGGCTGGGAAGAAGAAGTCTTGTTGGAGAATCTGCTGACATCACAATGATCCCTAATTCTCAGTCTTCACCAGGCAGAGGAGCTGGTCTCAGGAAGACTTCAGATTCTCAAAACTCCAAAATCTTAGGAGTATGTCAAAAAACATGGACTTTCTTTCTGCCATTTACTAGTCATTTTTGAAAAGGACAATTGTCTTTATGTGAGCAAAGAAGGTGTCCCACCCTGAGCCCTGCATAGAAAGCTCACTCGCTCCCAAGCATCATCTTCAGTTTAAACTTTCCAGGGGATGCCCCTAAAATCTCCTCTCAGGTGAGAATAAAAACAAAAGCCTTGGTCTTCAAGGAAGTACAAAGCCAGAACTGGCTCTTTGAAGATGAGTATCTTAGCAACTGATGATTGACGTAGCCTCAGACTATTACTTCTCTCTCCCAACCTGTGTTCTCATCTATAAAATGAGTCCCATTGATAGCTTGACGCTAGCTCTAATTATCTGAAGTTTAGAGTCCCTCAGATTTGGTTGAACAAGCATATCTATACTTCATCAATAATACAAGATCTAGGAGCATCTATAACATTTAGACAGTTAACTAATTTACTATTCCCTAGGACAACACAATAATAATCAAGGTGATTGAGCATAATGTTTCTGGCATCATCTTCCTCTTGGGAGAGCTCTTCCTTTTTTAATTGCCTTGTAAAGATTGTATGAATTATTAACTCATTTACTCTAAAGTCCATACGTCAAATGCAAAGAACAGTGAACAAGTTGCTTTTTCTAATATTAATACTCCAATAGTCCTTACTGAATGCTAGAAAGGCTTTAATCGCACCAGTAGTACACTGTAATTTATTCAATTGTTTATATTTGTTTCAACCTGAATTTTTCCTTACCCCGGCACTAGCTTAAGCTCTCATAAACACTTTTGTAAATTAAAATATAATTCAGATACCATAAGATGTGTATCTGAATTATATTTAAATTCATGTGGATATCCAGTTGTCCCAGCAGTATTGATCAAAAAGACTATTCTCTCCCCAGTGAATGCACCCTTGTAAAGTGTACAATTCAGTGGTACTTAGTAGATTCACAAAATATGCAACCATCGCTTTAATTTCATAACAACCTCATCACTCTCTAGAAAAAACTCAGTACCCATTAGGAGTCAATTCACATTCTTCCCTCCTCTAACTCCTGACAGTTATAACTCTGCTTCCTGTGTCTATGGATTTGCCTAGTCTTGACATTTCATATAAATTTCATGCATTTATATAATCATACAAAATCATACAACGTGTGACATTTTGGGTCTCACTTCTTTAGCATGTTTTCAAGGTTTATGCATGTTATAGCTAAATATTAATAATATTCCATCGTGTGTGCGTGTGTGTGTGTGTGTGTATATATATATATACATATATATACACACACATTTTGCTTATCCCTTCATCCATGGATGGATACTTGGGTTGCTTCTATGTTTTAGCAATTGTGAATAATGCTTCTGTGAACACGGGTACAAATATCTCTTTGAGACTCTACTTCCAGTTCTTTGAAGGAACACATGGAACCATATGTGTTAGAGCCAGTACTGTGTATTCAGACAGCTCCAGAAAAGGACACACTGTGGTTCAAGTGTCGGTCCAGAGACTCAGAATGCTCTGAAGAAGATAAAGAGTCCACAAGGACCACTAGTTCTGTCAGCACAGTGTCCTGTGGACAACTCAGAGGGCAGAAGCCTTAAGTAAGGGATATAGATCATCAGAGTCACGAATAGGACCCACCTACAAAAGAGTATGCAGAACAAGAGGCTGGCATGGGTCCCACCTGAGGAAATCTTTGCTGCAGAATCCAGTCGCACAGAATCACTGAGGTAGCTAATTGGAAGATAGCAAATTTTCTCTCAGAGCTTTTGGTCATCCATGAGGAG
>NW_012141080.1:3567150-3580950 GCF_000956105.1 Propithecus coquereli
GGTTGAGCATATGGTCTACCTTGTGAATGCTTTTAATTCTTTTCCAAAGAGCCAAGTTTTTGATATAATTTCCTGAAGTAAGAGGAACTTGATTTACCTTTTTTTTTTTAGTACAGGTTAATTTTTTCATTATCTCAATTCACCAGTTAGTCCATCCAGTTAATTTTTAAATTTCATATCTTATAATTTTCAGTTCCAGAATTTTCAATAGCTCTTATAATTTTTATTTCTGTGCAGAGTATATTGCCTTGCTCTTATTCATAAGAATCATTATAACAGTTACTTTATAATTCTTGATTGGTATTTTCAACATCTGGCTCATCTTGTGGTTGCTGTAGCTTGATTTTACTTTTTCTAGACAATGTGTTTCCTTTTTTTGGTTTCCATATGCCCATTAATTTATAAAGATTAAGCTGTGGAGATGCTGTATTTTGTTATTTATCAACACACAGGTGAAGAAACAAAACATTACAATGACTCATTATAATCAGAATTTGATGGCATGGAGAAAATTGTGGGAGGGAATGTAGTTGGGGACCTTGAGCAGACTGCTGACCTTGAGGAAAGGGTAAACCACTCAGCAGGCTATGGCCCAGTGTGAGAATCGTAAAGCCTTGGGAGGCTAGAATTTAAGTAGGCCTATTTGCAATGACCAGACACCAAAGAGAGGCAAACATAGTTCATAAAAACACATCTGTACCATGTACTGGTTATTTCACTGTTTGGTTTCCCTAAAGGTCTACACATTGGAGTCCAAGCTACTTAGTCCTCTGATCAGAGGAGGCAAGAATGCCTCTAGATGTGAAGTTTCGGGGCATCATTTGTTATTATAATTTCATTGAACACCTCTTATTCCAGCCTATCCCAAAAGACAAAAGAAGGAGCCTTGATGACAAGCAGAGAGAGAGATACAGAGGGGGAGCAGGAAACAGTGACATGGGGAAAGGGACAAAGTGAGAGAGTAGGAGGCATGAAGGGAATTACAAAACAGTGCCTAGGACTTTAGGACAAGGAGGCAGTTGGACCCTCAAGTTGAGCCTGAGCTTGATCTCTTATGTACCATTTCTGTTTGATAATGGATTGCTGCTTCTCATACCCAACCTCATGGCTAGGTGGGTCTCCAACACCCGGTTCATGATGGCAATCTCAGGGTGCAGGATCACCTGATGTCCCATAGTTAGGTGCTCAGTCTTTACCAAGGCCTCATACAAAGCCTATTCAAAAGGAGAACAGGTACCTACAGAAAACAGCATAGATTTGTCCAGAAATTTTAGAGGTCTGTGCAGTGTTTTTCCTTTTGGTGCTTGTCAGATGCTCCACGAAGCATCCCTATTTGCCATGGACAGTTTGAATGTCACTGGGTCTGCTTGGTCATAAACCCCACGTGCTAGATGAGCTCCTTCTGCAATCTGAATTTGCTTTCTTTGTTCTGGTCCCCATTTGAAACCTGCAGGTGACTCTGTAAATGGGTCAAATTCACACACTAAAATGTGGTAAGTGTTCCCTCCACAATCTAAAAAAGCCTACCAAACTGTTATAAACTGAACGTTTATTCCTCCCCCAAAATCCATGTTTTGGAACCCTAACCCCTCATTGTGGTGGTATTTGGAGATGGGGGCCTTTTTGGAGGTAATTAGGTCATGAGGCCCTCATGATATTAGTGCTGTTATAAAAAGAGACACCAGAGAGCTTGCTCTCTTTGTCTTGTGTGTTACCATGACAAAGAAGTCATATGAACATACAGTGAGATGGCAGCTGCCTACAAGCCAAGTGAAGAAGCCTCAGAAGGAAAACTACCTTGCTGGCCCCTTGATCTTGGATTTCTCAGCCTCCAGAGTGTGAGGAATAATTTTTTTGCTGTTGTTTAAGCCACCAAGTCTATTGCATTTCGTTATGGTAGCCCAAGGCAACTAAAACACAAGCATTGTAGGGGTCTTTCTGTGTGTGTGTGTGTGTGTGTGGTAGATAGTGAGAGATGCAACTTATCTTTTATCTGGGAATGATAATGTCATGTCATTGTTTCACAGGTGGGGAAACCAAGGCCCGAGGCTCTTGGTAGCCCTCCCTAAGGGGGCTTTCAGTCCTCAAGCAGTGTCGAGGCGGGAATTCGAACCCTGGGCTCCCACACTCGCCTCCCATGGCAGGGGTCCACACGGCTTCCTTGCTCCTCTGCCCGTCTCCCGCACCTTTTCCCAAACTGTTCACAGAAAGTGACCACCCGTTCGCCCAGCAGCCCAGGAGAGAGTCTGGCCGGTCCAGCACCAGGTGAGTGCCCGCTGGGCCCTCCTCCCTTTACAAAAGTGCCCTGCCCTTGCCCAGGGCCAGCGGAATATTCCTCCAGTTCCAGGAAGGCCTGGGAATCCTCGGGTGACAGAGCTGAGGGCTCCAATAGGCCCTCGTGGAGCTCCCGGAGGGCGCCACTGTTCTGGTCAGGGAGAGAAGGTGGGAAATCACCGAAATACCGGTAAGAAGACTAAAGAACAACCCAGAGACACAAAGATCTAGGGGAAGGGACAGAGACAGAAGGAGCCGGAGATGAAGAAGAGAACACAGAGATGCAGAGATGCAGACAGAGACACTCAGAGACGCCGAGACTCAGAGACTGAGTGGTCGCAGGAAGAGACATAGAGACACCAGAGCAAAGAAGATGGGCAGTCCAGAGCGGGCGCGTCTACACCCGCACTCGCCCTCCAACTGAAATTGTCAGCTAGTACCGCCTCCTCCTGGCAATCTAGTCAATGGTGGCGCGCCAAGTTGTCCTCAGCCAACCAGGATTCAGAAACCTCTCGAGGCCACGCCCATATTCACACTCCGTTAGTCCTGGGCTGTAATCTTCATGGCTCAGCCCTCAGACTCTGCCCACTCACGTGAGGTCAGCCCGGCCTTTTGCGGATCTGGACACATACTGATCAGCCTGAGCTTTGTCTTTGCAGCCCCATTCCCGGGCGCCACGAGGATGCCTGTGGCTCACGCTTTCGTTTTTCCAGAGGCCACCGAGCCCTTTGACTGAATACAGAAACGCCCACGAACACTTCCTACTTCTGAGAGGCCTGTCTCTTTAGGATCCGAGTCCTATAGGCTGACCAGACTGTGCGCGGCACGCTGATTGGAAGGAGCGGCTGCCCGTCAAGCAGTTAGTCCTCTCCTGTCTACCCCACCCCAACCCTGTCTTTCTTGGTGCATAAGGAAGGGGGAAGTTGCCTCAATTGTGGCGGGGCACGATTGTTGGTCCGGCACAGGTATCCATTAGGACTTGGGCTGCAAGAGTCTTCGAGGGAAGAGAGGAATAGGCTCAAGCCTTCGATTGGGTCCGGGGATGTGTCAGTCAAGGGATGGGCGGGTACAAACGCAATACAACGCGCAGTACTGGCCGAGGTACAGTGCGGGCAGGGTGGGAGGGAGGGGACAGCTGGGAGAGCCGGCTTCTCCCGATTGAGCCAGAAGGGAGGCGGCACCGCCCCCTACGCTCCAGGATTGGCTAAAGCGAGCCGCGCCCCCCTCACGCCAACAGCCATCGGTACAAGCAGTGGGCCTCGCTCGCCCCTGTTGGCAGCTGTAGCCAGTTCCGTGGAAAGGTGTGCAGAGGGGGCTCACTGAGTTCCCGACCAGATCCGTCGTAGACCCGGGAGTGGCGCGCGCCATCTCAACTGTGAGGGAACACCCATAGGCGGCGGGAGAGGGGCGCCGCGGGGAGCGAATAAAGCTCCGCAACCGGAAGTGTCTTCTGGGAGGTGTCGCACCCGGAAGTGTGGCAAATCCCCAGCCGCACCCGGAAGTGTGATGCTACCGCCGCTACGGGGAAGTAATGGTATCCGGCCAATTGAGATACGGGGTTAAAACAGGTGTTCATGTGTCTTCTTTTCTTGAGCCCGATAGAGTCCCCTTTTTGGAAAGTGTGGGAGTGTGCAAGTATTTGTTCATGTTTTTGAATGACTCATCCTGTTGAAAACCGTGGGGAAACGAGCAGTAGGAGTGTGTCCAAGGGGAACTGAATTCTATAAAGGCTTTTAAGAAGTTTCTTTTGCTGCTCGTCACCCTCGATTCCCCTCTCCCTCAGGGATGTGCAGATGGAGGCCGGAGGAGACACTGCTGCCCCAGCCCCCGGGGGCGCGGAAGACTTGGAGGACATGCGGATCCCCAGTGAGGAGACTGAAGACCATGGAGGGGTTCACGCCAGCCCGCCGGATCCCGAAGACGGGGGCCTGGAGGAAACAGGTATGTTCTCCCCTCTCTGGGGCCTTGGAAGGAATTCCTAAGGGTTGTCGCTGTTGGGCTGGGGGTGGGGTGGTGTGGGGTGGGGGGAAAGGTCAATGGGAGATCAGTAAGGGATCTTTTGGGGTTCAGGGGTAAGTTGCTTAAACCATAGCTAGGTCAGTAGGAGGTCACTGTGGACTCGTGTAGTTTAAATCCCTGAGGAATGAAAAGGAAGTCATTCGGTGTCAACAGATGTTCACTGGGGATTTGGTGTGAGTTTAGGTCACTGAGGAATCAAAAGGGGCTCTTGGTGTCAAAGAGGGTCATTCGGAATTTAGGGTGTTTAGCTCAATGAATGAGCTAAAGAAAGCCAATAGGGTCAAAGGGAACTATTTAGAAGTTAATGTCTCTGGGGATATGGTGTTATTGAAGTCACTGAGGTGGGAAAGGGCATCGGTGGGGTTCAGTAGGCACTCAGAGTATTTCTATCAGTGGTAGGTTGTCGGCGACTCTTTAGGGAACCAAATGTGAGTGGATGTTAATGGTGATGGGGCAGGCATAAGTGAAATTCTTTGAAGAGTCAGGGGATAAGTAGGAGAGTTTGAAGGCTCAGGTGTTAGTGGATGTGTAGAGTACGTGTAAAGGTGTTCACTGGAGGAATCAGTGGAAGTCACTGAGAAAACGGGTCATTGGGAAGGATCATTGGACATAACTGAGAATAAATGGGGGAATCTTTGAGGCCTTGGGAATTATTAGCAGGTAATGGCAGTTATTGGGAGGAGGTGATTGGTATTTGAGGACATGGAGTATCAGTGAATATCAATGAGAAAATGAGAGAATGTGCAGTCATTGAGGTTTTACAGGAAAATTATAAAAACATAGGTTGCAAATGGATAATAATGATGGTTCCTGGGAAGGGCAGTGGATGTTATTAAAGTGTGTGTGTTAATGGATATCATGGTGATTATTGTGGGGAGGGGAGAGGTTATCAATGAGAATAAAGAGGTCAGGGGAGTCAGTGGATGTCACAGGGGGGGTCCTAGGGCAGTCATTGGTCATTGAGGGGTAGGGGAGACACTTGGAGGTCCGTGTCAGCATGTAGGGGTCACTGGGGGACTGGTAGAGATTTGGTGGGTCCTCGGGGACATGGAATTAGTAGGGGTTACATAGGCTGATGACCCACCAGGGGCTCCCTTTCAGGATCCAAGGCCATGGACCAGCCACCCAGCCTGTCACCACTGCCCCAGACAGAGGCCCCATCAAGCACCTGTCGACTCTGGGGTCCTGCAGCCCCTGAGAGTAGTCCCATGGGTATCCCTGAGAGTGGCTCTGGAGGCCAGGGAGGGGATCCCAGCGATGAGGACTGGCGCAGCCAGCGGAAACATGTGTTTGTGCTGAGTGAGGCTGGCAAGCCCATCTACTCACGGTACGGTAGTGTGGAGGCACTGTCAGCTACCATGGGTGTGATGACAGCCCTGGTTTCCTTCGTGCAGAGCGCAGGAGATGCCATCCGCGCCATCTACGCTGGTGAGCAAATGGGTGGGAGGGAGAATGGGGGACAGTGACTGGGATATGGCTGGCTGGCTGGAGGTTTGTCTAATGAGCCATGGGTAGGTCTGTCTGTCTGTCTGCCTGAAGCACTGTCCAGCCAGCCAAGGGTGAGTGAGCATGTATGGATGGCTAGCCAGGGGTCTTTCTGTCATGTGGGGTGGGGGTGGGGGGTCCATCTCTCTGGGTTCTGAATTATTGACTCCCTGGCATCTAAATGACTAGCTGGCTACTTCCCTGTTGCCTGAGAGCATGACTGAGGGGGCTGTGTGGCTGAATTGGGTGTCTCTCTGTTGTGTCAGTCCTTGCTCCATGTCTCCCCACCTGTGCTCTGTGCTGTGTGTCTAACCTACCTGATCCCTCGGCTATCCCACCATGTCTCTACATGTGTCCAAACTACCCCAGCTTGTCCTTACCCCAGTCCGGGTGCCCACAGAGTGACTGTGTGGACTCAGGACAGGTGTGTGTGTGTTGGGGGGAGGGCAGAAGAGCCCTGCCTGTCCCCCTCTGGTCACTCCTGATCCATCTCTACCCACCCCTGGCCCATCCCTTCCCTCCCCCAGAGGACCACAAGCTGGTGTTCCTACAGCAGGGCCCACTGCTGCTGGTGGCCGTGTCACGGACTCCTCAGTCAGCAGCCCAGCTGCGAGGGGAGCTGCTAGCTGTGCATGCACAGATCGTGAGCACGCTGACACGTGCGAGTGTCGCCCGCATCTTCGCACACAAGCAGAACTACGACCTCCGCCGCCTGCTGGCCGGCTCAGAGCGCACGCTGGACCGACTTCTGGACAGCGTGGAGCAAGATCCAGGTGCCCTGCTCCTAGGTGCTGTGCGCTGCGTGCCCCTAGCCCGCCCGATGAGGGACGCACTGGGTGCGCTGCTGCGACGTTGCACAGCACCCGGCCTGGCACTGTCAGTGCTGGCAGTTGGCGGTCGACTGATAACAGCAGCCCAGGAGCGGAATGTGCTGGCTGAGTGCCGGCTGGACCCAGCTGACCTGCAATTGCTGCTCGACTGGGTGGGTGCACCAGCCTTTGCAGCAGGTGAGGCATGGGCACCCGTGTGCCTGCCCCGCTTCAACCCTGATGGTTTCTTCTATGCCTATGTGGCCCGCCTGGATGCCATGCCTGTCTGTCTGCTGCTGCTGGGCACCCAGCGTGAAGCCTTCCATGCCATGGCCGCCTGCCGGCGCCTGGTCGAGGATGGGATGCGTGCCCTTGGTGCCATGCGTGCCCTTGGGGAGGCTGTCAGCTTCTCCAATGCCCCATCAGCCAACACCCCTGCCTACAGCGTGCAGGCTGTGGGGGCACCTGGCCTCCGGCACTTCCTCTATAAGCCACTGGACATCCCTGACCACCACCGCCAGCTGCCCCAGTTTACCAGGTAGGCCCCGACCCTTTGGGCAACTGGCTAAGTGGAAACCCTTATCCAACCAAGAAGTTCAGCATCTCATAGACATGACTCAGGAGAGACAGCCAACCATGCTCTAGAAAGAGGAAACAGAACAAGTCTCTGTCTGATGATGGAGGCTCGACCTCAGACCTAAAAGTATCCCCCTATTCCAGTGGAGAGATGGGCCCAGTACTCAGGGAGTCCCCTAATTTGATGGGGGAAGCTTGGCCGCCAATCACTGAGAATTCTCAAGTCTAGTGGGAGAGGCTTAGCTCCCTGACTTACTTGAAATCCTTAGAATGAGAGAGGAGGTGGGGCAGCCAAGAAAGCCCTGGACTAACCATGCCTTTCACCTCCCTCCGGCATGGCAGCCCTGAGCTAGAGGCCCCGTACAGCAGAGAGGAGGAGCGGCAGCGGCTGTCGGACCTGTACCACCGCCTGCACGCCCGCCTCCACAGCACCTCCCGACCCCTGCGCCTCATTTACCATGTGGCTGAGAAGGAGACACTGCTGGCCTGGGTGAGTTGGGCAGGGCTCTGAGTGAGTTAATTCCCCACTTCAAGCCTCCCTTCCCTACACTGTCCATTCCAGCCATGGCGCCTCCATCAAGCACACGAGGCCTCCACCTGGGCTATGCCTTGCCTGCAACGCTGTCCCTCCCATCACACACATGTCTTCGAAACCCAGAACGACTAGTCACGGTGTCTGCAACCCTACACTAACCTCACCGTTAGCAACCTGTCCAGTGTCTGAGTTTCAAGGGGCCCCATTAACAGCCATCTCTGTGCCCGCTGATTCACAATCAGCCCCTCCCAGGTGTCTGGATGTACCCCACTAGCCACCAGCTCATTTTGACTCCGTGAGTCCCCAGCACTCTCCGAATGCTATGGGCTTGGTCCTATGCTATGCCCTCTACCAGGGGTCTCCCCTCCTGGGGTCTCCGCTGGGTTCCAGCTCTCATTTCCTATGAGTTTGTTAAAGGTCAGCCACTCAGAGAGGCCAGTGAAGTAACCTCAATGGAAATGGAACCTTCCCCCAGGCTCTGCCAGTTAGCACATATTTATTAAATAATTTATTGTTGTCTGTTGTGTATCAGGTGTTGATCTAGGCTGAGGATTATATTTTCAATTTTCTTTATCTTTCATTTGCAAGTAAATTTGGATTTCAAAAGAAGTTGCAAAAATAATATAAAGAATTACTAGAAAGAGGCCCTTCACCTAGTTTCTCCAAAGGTTAACATCTTATATAACCACTTAACAAACTCAAGAAATTAACATTGGTACAATAACAAGTAATCCACAGGTTTCGTGCAGATGCCACCGACTGGCCCATTCGTGTCCTGTCACTGGGCCAGAATCCAGTCTAGGATCCCATGTCGGATTGATTTATTGTGTCTCCCTAGTCTTGTTCATTGCGGAACAGTTTCTCACTCTTTTTTATCTCCCATGACCTTGGCACTTTCGTAGAGTACCAGCCAGGTAGCTTAGAGAATGTCACTCAACTGGGGTTTTTCTGATGTCGTATCATGAGTAAATTGAGGCCATGCATTTTTGGCAGGAGTACCCCGGAGTGACGCTGTGCCCGTCCTTGCATCATATCAGGAGGCACAAGATGTCAGTCTTTCCCACTGTTGATGTTGTCACCTCTGATCACACAGTTACAGTGGCATCCTCCACATTTCTCCAGTATAAAGTTAGTATCTTCCCCTTTTTAATTAGCAATACCTGTGGTGATTACATCAATGCCCTGTTTTTCATTATACTTTTATCCACAAATTTGCCAGGTGGTGATTTTTATAACTCCATCATTCTTTCTACCTTTATCGGTTGAGATTCTGTTGTAAGGAAGAACTTTTCTTTCTCCCGTTGTTGAATTTTTAATTTTGTATCAGTATGGTCTCATGGGTTTTTCTTTAATTCAGTGGGCTAAAATCCTTTTCTAGCAAATTGTCGCTGACTTAGCCAGGCTGGTCCCTGTGTCTCCTTGCCACATCCTTCTCACTGTGTGAGCACATCTTACTTGACATTCTCTGCACCTGTCCCGGACTCAGTCATTTTTCCAAGGATCCCGTGTACCTTTTAGTGGAGACTGGTATTTAAAAAACAAGTTATGGTAGGCTCAGGATTTTAAGTCGGTGGTTAGGGGAGGCCTCCCTGAGGAGACGGCATCTAAATGGAGAGGGGAGGTGGGGGCCATGTGAGTATCTGGAGGAACATACACCTGGCAGAGGGAAAGGACTGGAGGCCGTGAGATAGGACTGAACCTGGCTGTATTTGAGGAACAGCAAAGAAAGGCTAGAGTGTCTGGAACAGAGAGTGAAAAGGAGAGCAATGGGACATGGCACAGAGAAGGTGTTGGTGACCTAGTGAGGTCGGGTCTCTCAGGCTGGTGTGAGGATTGAGTTGAGTTCCTCTTTATATTATGCTCAGGCTGTAGATGAAAGCATAGGTGTGTGGAGCTTAGAGCAGGATCTTGTATACAATAGTTACTCACGGAATGTTAAATATCATTCTTATTGTTATCCCCAGTCTACAGATGAGCAAACTGAGGTCCAGAGGGTACGTACACACACACACACATACATACACACAGACACAGCCAGCATCACCCAGTCAAAGCCACTAGGTCCATCTGACCCCTCGGCCCAACAGAGAACCCCTAGCCCACCCATGACACAATAATAAAAGGTTACCTCCCTTAGCCCATGTCCAGGCAGCACCAGCTGGGACTTGCTGCCAGATGTATCTTCCAAGCTGCAGGAGGCAGACGTGGAGCTGGGCTGGGAAAGACAGGATTGTCCACGGCCAGATCTGGCCCATCTGACTCTGACTCTTCCCAATTCCCCAGGTGACCTCCAAATTCGAGCTCTATACCTGCCTCAGCCCCCTGGTGACCAAGGCAGGTGCGATCTTGGTAGTGACCAAACTCCTGCGCTGGGTGAGGAAAGAAGAGGACCGGCTCTTCATTCGCTACCCACCCAAGTACTCCACACCACCAGCCACCTCTGCGGACCAAGCTCCCCATAATGGCTTGTTCACTGGACTCTGAGAAACAGAGCTCCCAGACTGGGCAGTGCTTGGAGCAACCACCTTTGGTTCTTACCTTCTGTTTCCACCCTCGAAATGTGGGGGCGGGGGGGTCTGTGGCTGGTCATTGTCTCCCCGAGCAATGGGCAAGCTCTGAGGGCCTGCCGACAACAGAGAGATGGGTGGCAGCAGCCAGGTGAGCAGGCTCCTCTCCCAGCCACCTCATGCACCTCCCCGTCTGGGGAAATCCTTAGGCCTCCCTCTCCCTTCCCTCTGCCTCACCTCCGCCATTTGGATGGTGTTCCGGCCTCTGTCAAGGGCTGTCCCCTCCAAACGTCCTTCAGGGGTCTGCCTCCTCGATGGAATCTCAGCCCTGAGTGTCCAAGGCTGGCCTGGGGCTCTGGTGTGGCCCATCGGGCTTGTGAAATGGGAACGCAGGGCCAGCCTGTGCCTGGATCTGGCCTGAGAGTATTTTAAAGAAAAAACTGTTCATAAAAGGCCTAAAACCAACCCTTAAGAGGCTCTTCCTTCCTTTGCCCTTCATGTACTTCTTTTGATCTTTACCCTGCCAAAAATGACCCCCATCAATGCTGGCTGCTGCTAAGATCAGTAAGAAGGTGGTCTCGTGTCCACCTGTGTAACCCAGGGTGTACAGCACGTGACTTCTTCACGCAGGGGCTGAGATCCAGCATTTTTACGTAAGAGGTGCCCTTAGCTTCTAAGGCTCCTTTTACTCCTCCCTAAAACGGAGATAACTAATCCTCTCCCGTAAACTCTTCAATGAAGATTTGTAAACAGAAAGGGACTTGAACTCTCGTGTACCACCACACAGCACACGCACATGGGTCCCAGACCTACAACATGCACAACATGAGCAACCTAAAGCTGGAAAGACCACCCTAGAGTTTTGTCCTTGTGCGCTAAGCCCTCATACCGTGACCGGCCAATACCCTGGCCCTGCCCTTGTTTGTCTAAATTGGAGTCGCGGCCTCATGGTTGTGCGCATGCACATCGTCAATCAGGGCCGCTGGGTGTTCTGCGCTTGCCCAGAGTGGACACCTGACTATTCCAATGTGGTCAACTGATGGCGCGAGCGTGGTCTGCGCGCACGCGCACTGTAGGCCCTTCTACCCTCACATGTGGTTTTTTTTAGCCAATCATCGTGTAAGGCGCCCGCGCAAGCCCCGCGTTGGAAAATGGCGGGGAAGTTGGAACCTTCGAGCGTGGAGTCGCCAGAAGCCGCCGAGGAGGCTGAAGGTAGTTAAGGGCTAGTGGCCTGCAATTCTCTCTGGACCAGGACAGAAAGGATAGAAAGGTGGAAGGATTCCTACTATTATAATTATGAAAAAATGATAGCAGTAGGATTTTTTTCTTTTTTAAGTGAAATTTTAAGCCTAACTTTTAACCGTTCAACAGAGTGAAGATAAATAACGTGCACATTCTCATCACTTAGGTTAACTCTTGTCAACTTTATTGAATATATTGCTTAAAGTAAACAATAAACAGTTCAGTATGCATCTCTTAAACAAAAGGGGGGAAGGATGTTCTTCACAAAAATCACCCTGCTGCAGTCTCCCCTAAGAAAATCAGCAGTAATTCCCCGATACCATTTCGCATCCAGCCCACATCACCCTTTGCATAGACTCTTAAATCTCCTAATCGAAAATGGCCTCCCCCAAGACAGTTTCTTTTCTCCAGGATATTGACTTGAATAATGACACCTCAACCCCGAGTGTGGGGATTTGGCCTAGAAAGAGCCTACTGGAAGTTGCAGTTCAGCCAAAAGAAAAAAAAAAAAATCTCTCAAGGCAATAATCTTCTGGTCTGCCACTAGCATTTTTTTCATTATAGAAATTTTCAGAATGTACCAAAGTAGAGAAAATAGCATGATGAACATCACTCTGGTTCAACAGTTGTCAACTTTCTGCCCTCCTTTTATCTAACTCCCCTTTCTGCACACTTTTAAACTGCTATATTAATAAACAGATTGCATCCTGCCAGACCTTCCCATATAGACATCAAAAAAGCGATTATTGTTTATTGTCTTGTCCGAGGATGTGAGTACCATGAGAACAGAGACTATTTACCTCTGTTTCCCCAGCACCTAAAGCAATGTCTGCTTGACATATAATAGGTGCTCAGTAATTTTTTAATGCATAAATAAACTCTTTTTGATTAGAGCCACCCGGTGCATTCAAGAAAGGACAGGTGGAAATACAAATGGATCCCATTTATTTAGCATATAATATAGCTGCCACTGTGGTTTAAAAAAAAAAAAAAACTTTTAGTATCAACCTTTCAAATTCCTCAGAATTGAAGTTATGATTAACATCACCAGCAAGGGAGAAAGTTGAAAAATGTATCAAGTTACTATTTCTAACCCATCAAATTGGCTTTATAAAGGGAGGGATAATATCTAATATCGATGAAACAGCCCTTTCTCTTGCTTCACAGGGAGTAGAACTGATCAGTAAAAGCTTTGCTAGAGGCAGTTTGGCAGAGTATTTTTAGCATCTAAAATACCATTCCACATCTGCAGTCACTATCCTAGGTAATCACAGCGGGATTCATACATACATGGACCAGGAATGGTCACCAGTGTTGGTGATAGAGACAAAACACAGGAACAATCACAGAAATCGCTAAATCGAGGTATCCATGCACACTGTGGAATGTCTATATGATGGATTTTTTTTTAAGAGGCAAAAATAAAAATTAAATTCCAACTTAATTTGAATTAATGAAAATTAAATTTTAAATGGATAAGATCATTATATATTGACACAGAGTAAGCTGCAGAGGAGATCATATTTTTATTAGAGAAAAGCCATTTGGGATTGAAGCAATAAAGGAAGGGGTACAGCCCTGTGTGTGTTGCACAGATTTGTCTGAAGGCTAAAAGCCTAAGTGATAACTGTGGACAAGGGACTTGGGTTTTGGGGTGGTGCAGAGGTGGAGGTATTTTTTGATTTCTTTTTTGTTTTAGAAAAATGTAAGTAGTACTATATAATTTTAAAATATAAGGGTATAAGAGGAAAAATTTGAATGGCATCTGAGGATCCTATATTAATATTGGATCAATATTAACATCCAGATTTTCATGGTTATACTGCAGTTACTTGGTAGATTGCCTCTGTACGTAGGATATATATGCTGGAATATGAAGGACTAATGGGCCAAGATGTCTGCAATTTTATGGTTCAGAACCACTCAAAAATGGGGAATCTGGTACAAGGGAAAATGGGAGCATTGTGACCTATTTCTACAACTTTGTACATCTGAAATTATTTCAAAATAAAATATTTAAAAGGGTGCTTATACGCAACAGGCTGTTTTCTTTTGTAACATGGACATTTTTAAAAATTTTATCAAGGTGTCAGTTGGATTACTTAAAAGATTTACCTGTCACTCACTTTCAGTGATATTTCCTGACTAGCACTAGAAAGCGGTGGAGAGGAAAAGCACAGGCGGAGCTTTTGCAGAAGTGGTCGCAGAAGCCAGCTGTAAAAGACATGAGGACAGTCGGGAAATTGCACACAGTCTGGATATTGGGTGATAGTGCGGGATGAGTATTAATCTTGTCAGGCATGATTATAGGATTGGGGTCATCTAAGAAAATGCCCTTAAGTAGTTGAGACTC